>NW_023270265.1:18224113-18426843 GCF_011800145.1 Mirounga leonina | reverse complement strand
TTTCTTTCTTTCTTTCTTTCTTTCTTTCTTTCTTTCTTTCTTTCTTTTTCTTTCTTTCTTTCTTTCCTTTTCTTTTCTTTTTCTTTCTCTTTTTCTTTCTCTCTCTCTCTCTTTCTTTCTTTCTTTCTCTCTTTCTCTCTTTTTCTTTCTTTCCCTCCCTCTCCCCCTCTCTCTCAAATAAGTAAATCTTTAAAAAAAAAACAAATATATTATTTGCAATCTCTATTTACCTGACAGTGCCCCTATTCTTCATGATCTCTCAGAGTTAAGGGTACAAACTTTTAATTATAAGATAAGTTCTGGTAGTCTACTATCAAGCATAGTGATTGTAGTTAACAGTATTACATTGTGTCCCTGAAATTTGCTAAGTTAGTAGATCTTTAAGTGTTCTTACCACACACACCCAAATGGTAACTATGTGAGCTGATGGAGGTGTTAATAAGCTTGATTGTGGTAATCATTTCATAATGTGTATGTTTATCAACTCATCATGTTTAGATACTAAATATTTTTATTTGTCAATTATATCTGTATAAGGCTGGGAGGGGAATAGCTCTACTATTACATCCATTATTTGAGAGATTTGTCATTTTTAAGGGAACCAGACCTTCTTTTATGTTATAAATTTAAGATTTCAAGAATCATTTTAAAGCCAAAGTTCAATTAAGTGGGGAAGTACAAGAGAGGACACAATTCAAACTCTTAAAATAATTTCAATGTTCATCTGAAATTTTTTCTTCTAGATTGAAACAGAAATAAAATAGAGACTGTCCTGCTTTGCCTTCTCTGTGACTTCTGAAAACTTGGTACTGAGAGACCATGGGTTAAAGGAAATATTAAAAAAAAAAAGTTTCCATAGTGTTGATAGTGTTTGCCTTATCCATATCACTCAACTGAAATCTTCAATTTGATACTCTTTATCACTCAGAGAAGTGACTTAGTATCTCCCAGGGGCCAGGGATGATATCTGACTAGACGTGGCTGCTTCTATGACTCAGGTGCCTTTTCCCTGCCTGGTTTTAACACAGATATTCTCTTCAAGACAGGGAGAAGTGAACAGCATTGAACTAACATGGAGATAGATCAAGAAACTGATCACATAGGATATTATAAGGCAAATGGTTGTTTTGAAGGGTATTATGGCTCTATTTCCAAGGACGCAGTATTTTACAAATACTTAATCTCTGTAAATCCCACAAGGACACTGTTAGTGTTATAGTATCCAATTTATTGATAAACTGAGACCCAGAGGAATTGAGAGACCTTGACTGAGCAAGGAAGTGGCAGATCTGGGTCTCAAACTTAGGTCTTGTGACCTACAAATCTCCAACTCATCTAACTCCACTGTTGACTAAAATACATACTGCGCCGGGTTATAGCTCACATTGCTGTTACTACGTTTAAAAATTTCTGGCATTATTTAGTTCTTATTTATGGCCTCCCAAACTTGAGTATAACAACCATGCTTGATACTTATCTTTCCCAAACCACCTAATATGCCCCCTTATTAAAAAAAAAAGTTAAAATACTAAAATAGTTGTAATTAAATCATAGTTATTGCTCACTAGCATCAGTTGCTATTTATTTTTTTAATTAACATATAATGTATTATTTGTTTCAGGGATACAGGTCTGTGATTCATCAGTCTTACAAATTCACAGTGCTCACATACCCTCCCCATTGTGCATCACCCAGCCACCCTATCCCTCCCACCACCCTCTACTCCAGCAACCCTCAGTTTGTTTCCTAAGATTAATAGTCTCTAATGGTTTGTCTCCCTCTCTGGTTTCATCTTGTTTCATTTTTCCCTTCGTTCCCCTATGATCCTCTGACCTGTCAAATTCCATGTATGAGTGAGATCATATGATAATTGTCTTTCTCTGATTGACTTATCTCACTTAGCATAATACCCTCTAGTTCCATCCATGTTGTTGAAAATGGCAAGATTTCAGGGTTGTTTTTTGGTGGCTGCATAATATTCCATTGTATATATATACCACTTCTTCTTTATCCATTCATCTGTTGATGGAAATCTAGGCTCTTTCCATAGTTTGGCTATTGTGGACATTGCTGCTATAAACATTGTGGTGCACGTGTCCCTTCAGATCACTATGTTTGTATCTTTGGGGTAAATACCCAGTAGTGCAATTGCTGGGTTGTAGGGTAGCTCTATTTTTAACTTTTAGAGGAATCTCCATACTGTTTTCCAGAGTGCCTACACCAGCTTGCATTCCCACCAACAGTGTAGGAGGGTTCCCCTTTGTCCACATCCTCGCCAACATCTGTCATTTCCTGACTTGTTAATTTTAGCCATTCTGAGGGGTGTGAGGTGGTATCTCATTGAGGTTTTGATTGGTATTTCCCTGTTGCTGAGCGATGTTGAGCACTTTTTCATGTGTCTGTTGGCCATTTGGATGTCTTCTTTGGAACAATGTCTGTTCATGTCTTCTGCCCATTTCTTGATTGGATTATTTGTTTTTTGGGTATTGAGTTTGATAAGTTCTTTATAGATTTTGGATACTAGCCCTTTATCTGATATGCTATTTGCAAATATCTTCTCCCATTCTGTTAGTTGTCTTTTGGTTTTGTTGACTGTTTCTTTTGCTGTGCAAAAGCTTTTTATCATGATGAAGTCCCAATAGTTCATTTTTGCCTTGGCAATGTGTCTAGGAAGAAGTTGCTGTGGCTGAGGTCGAAGAGGTTGCTGCCTGTGTTCTCCTTTAGGATTTTGATGGACTCCTGTCTCACAATGAGGTCTTTCAATCATTTGGAGTCTATTTTTGTGTGTGGTGTAAGGAAATGGTCCAGTTTCATTCTTCTGCACGTGACTTTGCAATTTTCCCAACACCATTTGTTGAAGAGATGTCTTTTTTCCATTGGACATTCTTTCCTGCTTTGTCGAAGATGAGTTGACCATAGAGTTGAGGGTCCATTTCTGGGCTCTCTATTCTGTTCCATTGATCTATGTGTCTGTTTTTGTGCCAGTACCATACTGTCTTGATGATGACAGCTTTGTAATAGAGCTGGAAGTCCGGAATTGTGATGCCACCAGCTTTGCTTTTCTTTTTCAACATTCCTCTGGTTATTCGGGGTCTTTTCTGGTTCCATACAAATTTTAGGATTATTCCATTTCTTTGAAAAAAGTGGATGGTATTTTCATAGGGATTGCATTAAATGTGTAGATTGCTCTAGGTAGCATTGACATCTTCACAATATTTGTTCTTCCAATCCATGAGCATGGAACATTTTTCCATTTCTTTGTGTCTTCCTCAGTTTCTTTCATGAGTGTTCTATAGTTTCCTGGGTACAGATCCTTTGCCTCTTTGGTTGGATTTATTCCTAAGTATCTTATGGTTTTGGGTGCAATTGTAAATGGGATGGACTCCTTAATTTCTCTTTCTTCTGTCTCATTGGTGTATAGAAATGCCACTGATTTCTGTGCATTGATTTTATATCCTGCCACTTTACTGAATTCCTGTATGAATTCTAGCAGTTTTGGGGTGGAATCTTTTGGGTTTTCCACATAAAGTATCATATCATCTGCAAAGAGTGAGAATTTGACTTCTTTGCCGATTTGGATGCCTTTTATTTCTTTTTGTTGTCTGAGTGCTGTGGCTAGGGCTTCTAGTACAATGTTGAATAGCAGTGGTGATAGTGGACATGCCTGCCATGTTCCTGACCTTAGGGGGAAAGCTCTCAGTTTTTCCCCATTGAGAATGGAATAATATTCACTGTGGATTTTTCATAGATGGCTTTTATGATATTGAGGTATGTACCCTCTATCCCTACCCTGTGAAGAGTTTTGATCAAGAAAGGATGCTGTACTTTGTCAAATGCTTTTTCTGCATCTATTGAGGATATCATATGGTTCTTGTTCTTTTATTAATGTATCACATTGATTGATTTGCGGATGTTGAACCAACCTTGCAGCCCAGGAATAAATTCCACTTGGTCGTGGTGAGTAATCCTTTTAATGTACTGTTGGATCCTATTGGCTAGTATTTTGGTGAGAATTTTTGCATCCATGTTCATCAGGGATATTGGTCTGTAATTCTCCTTTTTTTTTTTTTTAAAAGATTTTATTTATTATTATTTATTTTAGAGAGAGAGAATGAGAGACAGAGAGCATGAGAGGGAGGAGGGAGAGGCAGACTCCCTACCAAGCAGGGAGCCCGATGCGGGACTCGATCCCGGGACTCCAGGATCATGACCTGAGCTGAAGGCAGTCGCTTAACCAACTGAGCCACCCAGGCGCCCCTGTAATTCTCCTTTTTGGTGGAGTCTTTGTCTGGTTTTGGGATCAAGGTAATGCTGGCCTCATAAAATGAGTTTGGAAGTTTTCCTTCCATTTCTATTTTTTTGGAACCGTTTCAGAAGAGTAGGTATTAATTCTTCTTTAAGTGTTTGGTAGAATTCCCCTGGGAAGCCATCTGGCCCTGCTCTTGTTTGTTGGGAGATTTTTGATGACTGCTTCAATTTCCTTACTGGTTATGGGTCTGTTCAGGTTTTCTATTTCTTCCTAGTTCAGTTTTGGTAGTTTATAGCTCTCTAGGAATGCATCCATTTCTTCCAGGTTATCTAATTTGCTGGCATATAGTTGCTCATAATATGTCCTTATAACTATCTGTATTTCTTTGGTGTTGGTTGTGATCTCTCCTCTTTCATTCATGATTTTATTTATTTGGGTCCTTTCTCTCTCTCTCTCTCCTTTTTTTTTTTTTTTAATAAATTCTGGCCAAGGGTTTAATCAATCTAATGAATTCTTTCAAAGAATGAACTCCTAGTTTTGTTAATCTGTTCTACTGTTCTTTGGGTTTCTATTTCATTGATTTCTGCTCTGATCTTTATTTCTCTTCTCCTGCTGGGTTTAGGCTTTATTTACTGTTCGTTCTCCAACTCCTTTAGGTGTAGGGTTAGGTTGTGCATTTGAGACCTTTCTTATTTCTTGAGAAAGGCTTGTATTGCTATATACTTTCTTCTTAGGACCACCTTTGCTGCATCCCAAAGACTGAACAGTTTTTGTTTTCATTTTCATTTGTTCCCATGAATTTTAATTCTTCTTTAATTTCCTGGTTGACCCATTCATTCTTTAGTAGGATGCTCTTTAGCCTCCATGTATTTGAATTCTTTCCAATTTTCCTCTTGTGATTGAGTTCTAGTTTCAAAGTACTATGGTCTAAAAATATGCAGGGAATGATTCCTATCTTTTGATACTGGTTGAGACCTGATTTGTGACCCAGGATGTGATTTCTTCTGGAGAATATTCCATGTGCACTAGAGAACATTGTGTTTTCTGTTGCTTTGGGATGGAATGTTCTGAATATATCTGTGAAGTCCATCTGGTCCAGTGTGTCATTTAAAGCCTTTATTTCCTTGTTGATCTTTTGCTTAGATGATATGTCCATCTCAGTGAGGGGGATGTTAAAGTCCCCTACTATTACTGTATTATTGTTGATGTGTTTCTTTGCTTTTGTTAGTAATTGGCTTATATAATTGGCTGCTCCCATGTTAGGGGCATAGATATTTACAACTGTTAGATCTTCTTGTTGGATAGACCCTTTAAATATGCTATAGTGTCCTTCCTCATCTCTTATTATAGTCTTTGGTTTAAAATCTAATTTGTCTGATATAAGGATTGCCACCCCAGCTTTTTGTTGTTGTTGTCCATTAGCATGGTAAATGGTTTTCCACCCCCTCACTTTAAACCTGGAGGTATCTTTGGGTCTAAAATGAGTCTCTTGCAGACAGCATATTGATGGATCTTGTTTTTTTATCCAGTCTGATACCCTTTGTCTTTTGATTGGGGCATTTAGCCCATTTACATTCAGGGTGACTGTTGAAAGATAGGAATTTAGTGCCATTGTATTGCCTGTAAGGTGACTGTTACTGTATATTGTCTGTGTTCCTTTCTGGTCTATGTTACTTTTAGGCTTTCTCTTTGCTTAGAAGACCCCTTTCAAGATTTCTTGTTGGGCTGGTTTGGTGTTCACAAATTCTTTTAGTTTTTGTTTGTCCTAGAAGCTTTTTTTATCTCTCCTTCTATTTTCAATGACAGCCTAGCTGGATATAGTATTCTTGCCTGCATATTTTTCTCGTTTAGTGCCCTAAACATATCCTGCCAGTCCTTTCTGGCCTGCCAGGTCTCTCTGGATGGGTCTGCTGCCAGTCTAATGTTTCTACCATTGTAGGTTACAGATCTTTTGTCCCAAGCTGCTTTCAGGATTTTCTCTTTGTCTCTGAGACTTGTAAGTTTTACTATTAGATGTCGGGTGTTGACCTAGTGTTATTGATTTTTGAGGGGGTTCTCTGTGCCTCTTGGATTTTGATGCCTGTTTCCTTCCCCAAATTAGGGAAGTTGTCTGCTGTAATTTGCTCCAGTATACCTTCTGCCCCTCTCTTTCTTCTTTGTCTGGGATCCCAATTATTCTAATATTGTTTCATCTTATGGTATCACTTATCTCTCGAATTCTCCCCTTGTGATCCAGTAGTTGTTTATCTCTCTTTTTCTCAGCTTCTTTATTCTCCATCATTTGATCTTCTATATCACTAATTCTCTCTTTTGCCTCAATTATCCTAGCAGTTAGAGCCTCCATTTTTTATTGTACCTCATTAATAGCCTTTTTGATTTCGACTTGGTTAGAGCTTAGTTCTTTTATTTCTCCAGAAAGGGATTCTCTAGTATCTTCTATATTTTTTCCAAACACAGCTAGTATCTTTATAATCATCATTCTGAACTCTAGTTCCAGCATCTTACTAATGTCCATATTGATTAGGTTCTTGGCAGTCAGTACTGCCTCTTGTTCTTTTTTTTTTTTTTTTTTTGAGGTTAGTTTTTCCATTTTGTCATTTTGTCCAGAGAAGAATAGATGAATGAGAGAACAAAATGCTAACAGGGTGACAATGACCCCAGAAAATATACACTTCCAGAAAGTGGTCGCTTTTCTGTTCATAGAGTTGTTGCTATTCTTTTCTTCAATCTCCTGTTGAGTTTATAGGTTTTCAGAATGGTTTGATAACTATCTAGCTGAATTCCTGGGACCAGACAAAATTTAGGTCTCCTACTCCTCCACGGTCTTGCTCCTCCAGTAAATCCATCAGTCGCTATTTAACAGAGATCATGATATATGTATTTTGACAGGTAAGAGAGGTATAAATCCAAAGCAGGGAACATGAAGAGAAATAATATGCAGTTCTGAGAATTTTGAGGTTAAATTCATAAGGGGAGCTGAGGTTGGGCTCCTGGAGGAACCCCTGAAGAAGAAAGACCAGGCCAATGATATGAGAGTATCTGAGGGAGAAGTGACCCTTTACAGTAATTTTGCCATCTGGCCAGTAGACCTTAAGCACAGAGAATTTCAGAGGAACTGAAGGAAAGAGTCCCTTTGAAGATCTTGTCACTTCCGCTGATCTTGTTACTTGTTCCCCATGAGCCCTCTTTGCTGCCAAATCTTTGACTTAGGGGATGTCATGCTGGTTTTACCAGAAGAGACACTGCTCTTCTTCCTTTCATCCCTCTTGCCTTCCCTCTCTTTGGGGGAAGTCAATGAAAATGACTGTAATCTTTTTTTAAGATTTTATTTTAGAGAGAAACAGAGATAGCAAGAGAGAGCACGAGCTGGGAAGAGAGATTAGAAGCAGACTCCCCACTGAACAGGGAGCCCGGATGTGGGTGCATCCCAGGACTCTGGGATCATGACCTGAGCCCAAGGCAGACGCTTAACTGCCTGAGCCACCCAGGTGCCCCTGAAAATGACTGTAATCTTTAAAGTATGTCTAATTATGAAAATAACATATACTTAGAAATCACAGAAAATACAACCAAATTAAAAAATATAAAGAGGAAAATAAAACTCTCTCAAATGAATTGTAAGAAATAACCTCCTTTCAGGCACCTGGGTGGCTCAGTTGGTTAAGCGACTGCCTTTGGCTCAGGTCATGATTCCAGGGTCCTGGGATTGAGTCCCACATCAGGCTTCCCCTGCTCTGCGGGGAGCCTGCTTCTCCCTCTGCCTCTGCCTGCCACTCCCCCTGCTTGTGCACTATCTCTCTCTCTCTCTGTCAAATAAATAAATAAAATCTTAAAAAAAAAAACCTTTCATATTACATAGCCTTTCAAACTTTTTATCTGTGTATAAATGTAACAGGGTAGAATATAATACTGTTTTATCAACCTCTGTGTTAACTTATTAGCATCACTTCTAAGAGTTGCAGAAGACACCATTGCATACTAAAGCCCATATTTAAAACCGATTCCTAAAAAAATCCAAAACCAATTCCTCATTGGTGGGCATTTAGTTTGTTGTAATGAACATGTTTGTACAAACATCTTTGTCAGTCAGTGTGATTATTTTCAATGGATAAATTCAGAGAAATGTAATTTCTGGGTCAAAAGAAATACAAATTTTGAATGCTTTTTAAACAATTTAAAAAATTTCCTTGAGAAGTCTGTTAACAGGAACATCTTTCTATTCTCTCCAGTATAGTTTATTATCAAACTTCTTAGTTTTTTCATAAGAGTCCAAAAGAATGGTTCAATCTGCATTTATTTAATTACTTGTAAAGTTGATTATTTTGAGAGTAGAGATGGGACATTTTTTTGTGTGTGTGAATTTTCTATTCATGTTCCTGCTGTAGTAATTATATTTTTTCCTGATTAGAAATATACTATATAAATATTTATGGCTGGATAATGTTTTGAGATATAAATTTCATTTTTCTTGCATTTTCTTGCCACTTCTCCACCTATACCCCCCATTCTGTCCTCTCTCCATTTAAGCAGGTGTATGACTGTGCTCTATTGCCTTAGGGGAGATAGGAAGTATAGAAAACAGAAGTAGCCTGTAAGAAATTCTGGTTTCTCTTCCATCTCCCCCACCTCAAATCCTTAGACTCATCAAGGAATGCAAGATTTGAAAAAAACTGGCTGAGAGCCCAGGAGAAGTGGGAAGGAGATAGCGTTTTCTCCTTGACCAAAAAGCACTTCTGTCTGGGGAAATTAGCCATATTTGATTTGACAATCAAATGTTTATATCTGTATTTATGAGTTAGTGTAACTAATTTTGATAGCTAAGTTTACGAGAAATAGCTCTTTTATTGGTATCTCCAACATAAACAGATTTCAGAAGTGTGTTACATTATTTACAACCACTGCCATTATTTGTTTAACTTGGCTGACCATGAAGTTAATTATGGCATGTGGTTGTTGGGAGATAGGGTGATGTGTGGAAAGGACACCCTCAGGACATCAGAAAGATTATCTACGATCTGTTTCCATCTCTGCCACTCATTGACCTTGGACAGTCGTGGAACTTCTCAAAACTTTCCTCCTTATGTGAGAGATTCAACCAGTAACACCAACAGGAGAAAACCAATTCAGATTCCTTGGAATCTGTCATGTCACTTATTAGACATTGAATGCCTGCTCTACCAGACACTGTTGTAGACACAGAAGCTAGGAGAAAGAAAGAAACCCTTTCTCTGCCTTCAGGGAATGTAGGCATACACACAGGGAATTAGAACACACTGTAAAACTCATCATTTTATAGAATCTATATTTTATATGCTTTATATGAAATACATAGCATAATTTCACAGCAATATTATTCAATGCTCTAATTGAGATGCAAAGAATTGTAGAAGAGCAAGAAAACCAATAACTGTTTATGGATTATATTATCTCTCTAAAACAAATGGTTTAGTACTACTGGATTTTTTTTTTTTTTTTGAAAAATAATTCTTATTCAGTGCTTGGTGATCCAACCTGCAGACAGTTTCTGTTCACGGAACCGGCACAGTAAGGGGAACCTCAAAATGAGAAAAAGTATCTGGTCATAATTTAATATTAGATAGCACAAATGAAAGGAAAAGAGTAACCATAAAGGATAAACTGAGAGTTTTATTGGACTTCCTCACATTTAATGTTATAATTTAGAATCTTTTTACTTTGAATGATTGATGATGGGGGCACCAAAGGGCTTTACCCAGCCACACTGATTGCAGGAGCCTTGATTTAGTGGCAGTTTGACTATCAAAGGATTGCTTACTCTGAGATATGGATCATTCCATCAGATTCCCTTGTACTTGGCATTTTATTCATGCATTCCCACTATAAAGCTACCAGTTGTGGACAAAGAGAAGAAACCAAACAAACCCAATTTGGAAACTCCTAGCAAGAGTTGTCTGGCAGGCAGCCGTTCAAATGAAGCCTTTCCTTGGCCTCACCTCTATATTCATGTAAGTAGTTAAGAGTTGGCCTTATATCTAAAGTTCATTTAGGAACCTTCATTCCATTAGACTTATTGTCAATATCTCCAGTCTCCCCATTTTCAAATTGAGAGTCTAAATAACTTAAGATTTTTCAAAAGTCTCCTTCTTTGTGCAGGTTTGCTAATTCTCTATTGGAGAGGTTGAAATCTGCAAGCTTGGTGACTTATATGCATTTGAAAAATCAATTTAAAAAAAAGGTACCTCCTGCCAGCCACGGCAACTGCAGATGAGTTGAAATCCTTTCAATTTCTCTTGCTATTCAAAATGGGTCTCTAGTGTTTTTGCACTTTAGCCAAAAGCTTTTAGGCTTAGTATAAAGCCTTCGGAGTGACAGAATAAAATGTATGTGCATTTTCTCATCACATATCCTCAAGCCAGATTTTCCATGTTTAAAAAGAAAATAATAAAAATGAAAGACTTAAGAAAGCCCTGGTCACATGCAGTCAAAATAACATTTTACTCAGTTAACATTCTCTAAGTTGAATATGTGACTGAATGCTATGGTACGCAAGTAGTTTCTTATATTTAGCATCAAAAGAGAGTCGATGGTCTATATTAGTTTGAGCACTCTCTTTAGCAAATGTACAGAGTTTTAAGAACATATCTAGGAAAGGTGGGCATGTTTAAGATTTCTGCCCATTGTATGACAGTATTAGATTTTCATTCTTTTCAGGATGGTGCTTAACTCTGTTTTCTTGAATACAAAAAATGGAAGATAGACAGGCTTGAATCAAGTCTGTGCCTGTGCATCAGTCAGGATGATGGGTGGCAGAAACAAGAAGTAATGGCTGTGCCCAGGGTCACGTGGCATCGAGCATATATTACATATCTTATTTAATCTTTATTACACTCACAGATGTTGGCAGTTACCATTATTTTATGGATAGGAAGACCATAGCTTAAAAATGTTACTTGCAAAGATGATGTAGCAAACACATGGCTACATATTTAATCCCAAATTTAGATTACTCAGAAGCCTAGGTGCTCCATGCCCCTCATAGCAGGAGCTCAGAAAAAAGGAAATTCCTCTCCCTGCCACGTCCCTCACAGAATGGCCATCTGATTACTCTGCTAGCTTAATGGAAAGTGTGCCAGATTTAGAATCAAAGGAACTTGGTCCAGGTCTGGGCCTTGACCTCACTGCTGACTATCTCCATGATCCTGGTCAAGTAGGACTTCTCATCTGCTTAGTTCAGTGCTTAGAAAGTGAGATCAGTCATTCTGCTGCCCTCAAGCATCTAAGAGTGAGGTCTGCTCTTTTTCTTAAGTTTTAATATTAGGACTTGCCTACTCAAAGGTCATTTCAGGATCAAACTGGCCTTGCCTTATCTGGGAAAGGGCTTTGTAAACTATAAAGTACTTTGTTGCTCTAAGGATTGCTTTTTAAAAGCTGATAGCTTCATGTTTTTTCCTCTGCTTTAAGGCACGGGAGACATTTAAGTTAAAATGTTAAATGGGAGTGGTAAACCTACTGAGCTACCAATAACATCAACAATCAAGCATAATCCATCACTAGATTAGTTTTCTGGTCATCTACTTCAGGCTCAAAGAGAATTATTAGGGGATAGCATAGGTTTTCATTGCTTTTTTAGTATTTTTGCCTTAAGAATACTCATGAAAAGGTTTTTTTAATTTTCTTATTTTATTTTATTATGTTAGTCACCATACAGTACATCATTAGTTTTTGATGTAGTGTTCCATGATTCATTGTTTGCATATAATACCCAGTGCTCCATACAGTACATGCCCTCCTTAATACCCATCACTGGGCTAACCCATCACCTCACCCCCCACACCTCTAAAACCCTCATTTTCTTGGAGTCCATAGTCTCTCATGGTTCATCTCCCCCCTCCAATTTTGCCCCCTTCATTTTTTCCTTCCTTCTCCTTTCTCCTAATGTCCTCCATGCTATTCCTTATGTTCCACAAATTAGTGAAGCCATATGATAATTGACCTTCTCTGCTTATTTCACATGGAAAGGTTTTAGAAATAAAGTTTGGAATTAAAAATAAACTGTCATTATAAATAATTACCAATACTTATTTTTGGATGATGTATTTCAGAGAAGCCTTCTATTTATCCCTTTCCTTCTCGCTCTCTTTGGCAAGTAGTGTGTGTGTGTGTGTGTGTGTGTGTGTGTGAGAGAGAGAGAGAGAGAGAGAGAGAATATTTAATAGGGGTCATTTAATTTACCCAGCTTTATATTCTGCTAATTTCACTTCATGGTATATTGAATTTTTCTATGCTGTGATTCTTTTGTCTTTCATAGCTACATAACAGTCCCCTAATTTTGGACACTAGATTATTTCCAATGTTTTACAACTCTAAATGATATTTAGTGAATATTTAATGTTTGTGATTGCCAAAAATTCTGATGATTTCTTTAGGATAGATTTCTTGGAGTAGGAAAGGATAGCTCTTCAAAGGCTCTTGATGCATAATGCTTAGGTTCACTCTAGAAAGTTTATACTAATTAATATTCATACCAACAATCTCTGAAAGTAGGAGTTTCACCTTATCCTTGTTTACACTGAATATTTTTGCAAGCCTAATCTTTTAAATAGATTAAATAGACATAAAATTACATTTTAACAAATATAATCAGAACAAAAACATAGTATAACAAAATAATTACAAAAACTGCCCATAGTTCACTGAAAGTATGCATATAGTGTTTAATATGGCTAATTTCTATTACATTCCCAAGTTTTTGCCATTCCACTATAACTAAACAAAAAGTTGGCAATATAGTCATGGTTCCCCACATTAAACACTATACAAATACTGTCTACATTGAATTTTATCATTGTGTCAAATCATAGCTGAATTGGTGAATAACACATTGCTGTGTGTTAGGTTTGATTTGTAATTCTTTGGTTACTAGTGATAGCATTTTTAATATACTTATTAGCCCTTTCTTCTCGAAAGATATCATTGTGCAGTGGTTGAGAAGGTCGTCTTTGGAGTCAGTCAGCCTGGTTTGAATCCTGGTTCTGATACTTAGTAGGTATTTAACCTAGAGCAAGGTATTTAAAATTTCTGTCCTTGGGGCACCTGGGTGGCTCAGTCATTAAGCATCTGCCTTCAGCTCAGGTCATGATCCCAGAGTCCTGGGATCGAGCCCCGCATCAGCTCCCTGCTCCGCGGGAAGCCTGCTTCTCCTTCTCTCACTCCCCCTGCTTGTGTTCCCTCTCTTGCTGTGTCTCCCTCTGTCAAATAAATAAATAAAATCTTCTAAAAAAATAAAAAATAATAAAATTTCTGTCCTTTATTTTTCTCACATAAAAAATAAGGGTGATATTAATAGTGTGTATCTCATAAAATTAAGTCATATAAGTACTTGGTATATCAACCCAACTGCATATGTATAGTAATTTTTAACAAATGGTAACTTGATTTTGCAGTGTTATTTCTCCTATTGATAAGTAAAAAAACATTAATAAGAGCATTAGCTTTATAGTTTGTGGTTTCCCTTCTTTTGGGGAGTGGACAGTAAAAGTGAGAGGTCAGAAGGAATATGAGACTCAGAGAAATGGCACAGAAAAACACAGGTCATCTTTCTCTTTCTGCCATGGCCAGCCTAGATACCACTTTTTATCACTAATATACTAACTAGTGCAATGGAAAGAGTCTGGGACAGCACAGATAATCAAGTCTGTATATGTAATGAATTCATCTACCCTTAAACACATCTAAGGTATCTTAGGGCACCCAAAGTATTTGTGTGCTCTTCTGACCTCACCTTTTGTGTAGGCAAAGGATGAGACTTGTTCACAGTTTACTAAGGTGATAGGGTTAATGTAAGTCAGACTGCAAGACTTAATGGTTTTGGCTTGTCAGTCCACTTCTGAGATCGGGATCCAATATGTCATCATGCTGTGCAATTCCCATCTGGAGTGGTTGCTGGGCAACCAGACTGTGATTTGGTAGAAATACTAGACAATTCTTCGAAGCATGATCCCACTTGACCATTTTCACTAACATATTTACAGTTCATTATAGTTCTCTTCCATTTGGTTTTCTGGCAGTCTAAAGCCAATGTTCTCTAACTAAAAATACTTTCAAGTCTAATGAGATTTCCATTTCTCACTCTTGTTCATTTTCATCAGCAAAACTACTAATGGGTTGCCAAGACATGTTTTCTTTCTTTCACTGAGGTTATAACCAAAACTTTACTTAAGTACCAAGCTAGAATTAAAGCCTCATGAAGATCTAGAGCTGCCAGCCCTGTAGATGGCTATAAATGCCCCTGAAACATTCATTTCTAAGCTTCATATAAGTTTTGTTGTGATGTTGATATAGGCAGTGGTACAATGAACTAGAAAACCAGTCGTCCTTTGATTAATTCCACGAAGTCACCTCCTTCGTTCATTCAGTCACCGTTCCACAGATATATATTTTTAAGATTTTATTTATTAAAGAGTGTGCATGCAGGAGAGGGGGACAGGGGCAGAGGGAGAGCAGGGAGTTCCACACAGGGCTGGATCTCAGGACCCCGGGATCATGACCTGAGCTGAAGGCAGGCACTTACCCATCTGAGCCACCCAGGTGCTCTCCACAGGTATTTTCTAAGTGTCTGCTATGTGGCTAGCGCTGTGCTAGGCTCTGGGAATTCAACTGTGAATATGACAGAGCCTCTGCCTTCAATTTGCTCATTGTCAAGTGGAAGAGACATATATGGAGAGCAACTGTTATCATGCAGATGGACAAGTGTGATGTGAGCACCAAAAGGGGGATAGTTAACCAAGATGTAGGAGGTCATGGAGGAGTCAGATATGTTTCACAATATGAAACATGAAAGGTGAGTTAACAAAGAGATTAGAGAGTGGAAAACGATTCCCGGCAAAGAGAACACAGTGTACAGAGACTGAAAGAGAATTCACAGCAGGGTTGGGAATGTGCAAGCTGTTGAGTATGGCTAGAGAATGATGGGAGGATGAGGGGCGCCTGGGTGGTTCAGTTGGTTAAGCATCTGCTTTCAGCTCAGGTCATGACTCCAGGGTTCTGGAATTGAACCCCACACGCATCAGGCTCCCTCCTCACTGGGGAGTCCTCTTGACCCTTTCCCTCCCTCCCCACTCATGTTCTCTTTCACTCTCTCTCAAATCTTTTCAAAAATGAAGATGGGAAGATGGGAAAATTCAGATGGACAGTGTCTATATTTGGAGGGGAGATATTAAGTCTGTTCACTAGGTTTTGTCTCATGCCTTTAGTTTTCCATCCCAGACAAAAGAATGTTTTATGCCTCTTGGTTACTGCCTAAAATGTTAGGAACTGTATTCCAGAGATCATAGGGTACCATCATCATGTGATCCAACTTTTCCATATACCTTTCTTGTATACTTTCTCCTTAGGTTCAAGCGTGAGTTCTTCACATTTCATTTAGAGCAAATAGATAAGTAAACACTTTACTTTCAGTTAATTATCTCCTAGCAGCTTTTTTTTTTTCCCCAATTGTACACCTAAGACATTGGATATATCCAAGGTCTTGACTTTTCCCTTATAGGATGCAATCCCATAGGTAGGCAAAGCACCATAGATGGTTTTCAATGAAAGCAGCTGCCCACAAAATGTTATTGATGTTACCAGAAACAAATGGCTGCCCTTTGAATTATCAACCTGTACTCTAAAAGCAGCTGAAATAGATCAGTTCTTTTAGCAATTCTCAGTTTTCTGACTTGGGAGAAAATGTTTGTATTCAAATGAGCACTGCACTTTTGAGTGGGAATGTTACTGTGGGATTGAGAAAAGCAACATTTATGACTATTCCCTCTGCTTATGCTGTGGTCATCCAGACAGATTCCTCTCATTCAGGTAGAAATGTGCAAGAGAAGCTTGCTTTCTCTCCGTGTCTGTCTCTCCTAGTCTTCCAGTCCGCAAGTGCAAGAGAGTTCTCTAAAAACCCATGTTTTGGAGCAGCGTATTAGTGGGAGCAGTGATTTCTCCTTCATTTACCCCCAAAGCCACCTCCACTACACTAGAGTTCAAGAGCGGAAGTCAGTTCACAGAGGAGGAAAGCATATGCTCTTACACGACTCATTCAGGAGAGCACCACAAGTTAGGGGTGGCACTGAAAATAGAGCAAACTGACCAGGATTGCTGATTGAACAGCAATTGTATTCGACCAGAAGTGGGTACTTTGTACTCTGGTTTGCTTTCTGCAGATACTACCAGAACATGGACAGTTTTCCTTTGACTGGAGAAGTCTGTTGTCTCAAAGGATAAAATTCTTGGAATAATAGTGGCAAATATCACTTACTTTGTGCTAGGCACCGTGCTTGGTTCTTTGCATAAACCGTATCATTTAATTCCCGCCATTTACTGTCTGCGAGCTAGATATTATTATCCTTATTTTACAAATGAACTGATTGCAACCTAGAGTAGTTGAGTAACTCTGCTAAGGTCACGCAGCTAATAAGATCAGAGACACGTGCATATTTTTCATAGCTTTATCCCTAGTGTTGGCACATAGTAGGCATTGCTTGCGTATGTTTTAATAAATAATCATGAGCTATGGAAAATGGAGATAGTTTGGTACAATGCAAAGGTTTATGTCCTCCCAGCCTCATCCTGCAGTCTGTGCAGAGCCCATCAGTCCGATCTTTTCTACAGGGACACTTGGCACACTATTCCTCTTCCTGCTCTGCTCATCGCCTTTCTCTTTCTCTTTCTCTTTTTCTTTCTCTTTCTCTTTCTGATGACTGTTCTCTTGTCTCTCTGCCTACCCTTGGGCAGCTGATGTTATGTCTATCTCTTCCTTTATTCGACTCACTGTCCTTTTGTTTTTCTGCCCTGCTGCTCCCCTGCCTGACCTCTGTTTTGCTGCTTTCTCTTGCCCATCTTCACCTATCGGAACATAGACTTTGGAGGCAGAAGGTCCTGGATTCAAATCCCAGCCTAGCTGTATACTAGTGGTATGACCACTAGTTAAATAGTTAAAATAGTTAAAATAACCTCTTTTTAACTTGCCTAAGCATCTACAACAGGTAATTCACAAGTACACAATCCACGAGCCTCTGGGAAAAAAAAATCAAGTGAATGTGTGGCAAGTATATTGATGGTTACTGATGAACCATTTTTGGCGTGTATGGTTTTTTTATACCACTTAATGTGATGAGTCATATTTCACTACAGATATTCTGTAATTGGCCTACCAAATGCTCTACCAGACCCCACTTTGTTATAGAACATGTGGCATATATGCTCCTTATTATCTTTTAAGATCCAAACAGTTCTGAATTCTGGAGCACAGATGGCTATCAGGATTTTGGATGAGGGATTGCATATCTGAAATACTTTTTTGTTAGCATTGTGAGGATTAGAGATAAACTCTATAGCTTGTTTAACACATTGGCAAATAATAGGCGCTTAATGCCAAAAGTCTCTTTTAAATTTCTGGGTTTTTCCTCCTATGTTGAACACAAAGTATTATGCGTGTGCAGTAAAGCAGAGCAAGACAAAAAGCCTTGAATTGCCGCTTTAAAAAAAAACCCTTCTATAAATTATTTTTGTTCACTCATGACTATTGTTATGCTGTCTTTAGCAGTTTACTAAGCTACTATCTTCATTAATGTCCACCCAACACCTAAAAATTGTTTCCAGGCTTGATCTGAGACCTGCCTATCTCTTCAGAAACAATTTGGTCACAGAGAAGACATTGACAGGGGAAGAAATGTGTTTAATTAGACTTGAATTCTCTGCCCTTGGAAATCGCTTTATAGAAGCTGGGCTTGCTTTAAACATAACTTAGTATTTTCAAGTAGAAAGTTAAGTGCTACAGCTCATCTGGAAGAAATTACACATAATGGCATCAAATTCACCAGCAGTAATAGGAAATACGGTGTCCTCCGGTGGGTGATAAAATGGGATAAATGCAAGGCCATGCTGCATCATGGAATAATTGCAGTGACTCTGCATTATGTATTGTGAAGTTATAAAAGAAGAAAAAGTAAACTTTAGGGGCGCCTGGGTGGCTCAGTTGGTTAAGCAACTGCCTTCGGCTCAGGTCATGATCCCGGAGTCCCGGGATCGAGTCCCGCATTGGGCTCCCTGCTCGGCAGGGAGCCTGCTTCTCCCTCTGACCCTTCCCCCTCTCATGCTCTCTCTCTATCTCATTCTCTCTCTCAAATAAATAAATAAAATCTTAAAAAAAAAAAGAAAAAGAAAAAGTAAACTTTATTGTTGGTGTTAAAGGAGCGAAAGAGAAAAGGAAATACTGCATGAAATACCACAGCTGCTCTGACCAAATGTGCTTAAAAAGATGGCCGGCGTTTCTTTCTGGAAAAACAACTAGAACTGTCCTTGGAGGAGCAAACTTGTCCTACTCCCCAACCATAATTGCAGTAACGGCCCCCTCCAGTGTTTCTGGGTATTATCTTCCTGAGTGGTCCTAAATCTCAGATGGGAGGCAGTCTTTTGATCTTAAGACACCTGGGAAACCCACCCCGAATGCTTCTGTAGCACCCAGCGTTGTGCTAGACGCTAGAGGAAGGCATTTGCAGGAGATGAAACCTTATCAGCAGGACAATTTCCACCTCTGATGAAAACCCACACTCAATTTCTAGCCAGGTCATGCTTCCCTCCCATGAAACCTGCAGTCAGTCTGTGTGCCAGCCTCCCAGAAGCCCCTCACTTCCGGTGTCTACAGAAGGGCTGCTGCTGGAAACATATCATCAGCATACTTGTTGCTTGGAAGAGGCCGTTCAAGCCCAGAACCCCCCTCTGTCGTGCTTGGAGGGAAAATTCTTCAGGAGTGCTTCCTCCATTTAATCAAAAGGAACAAATCCAAGATTATACTTGCTGTTCGTCCATCCATTCCAAGCACAGCAGCAACATTTCCATTGAATTATGTTTGCCTTCCAAACGATATTACCTAAAAACAGTTCATAAAATGTCTGACTAGAAGGATGGAGTTAGATAACGAAGTTAACAATAATAAAGATGCCAAAATCTACTTCACGTGAGGTAAACTAGACAGAAACTGTCCCTAGATGGAGTGACTTGTCAGTAGACTCCACCTTTGTGTCCTGACATGGCAGGGAGGAAGGAAGAGAGGGAGGGAGTGAAGACAATTCTCACTGGAGGCTGACGGTGCTTGTATTTTGATCTTGGCCTTCTAGCAGTCAGAATTATGAGAAAAAAAATCTCTCTCAGTGAAGCCACCCAATCTATGGTGTTTTGTTATGGCAGCCTGAGCAGAGGAGGACAAGACTGAAATTGGGATAAATCTGAAATCAGGACAAGACTGAAATTGGAATAAATCTGAAATCAGGTCAGTACACATGGACACTAAGACCAGCCCCACTGGATTGTGTTACTTAAAATCTTTTAGGTGAATTTTTGAATAGCTGAACAAATGTGAGTAATCCGTTTTTTTTGTAGAGAAAGAAACAGGAACACTATGTTAAATCAAACCAACTTTGTTGCTCTTTTAGAGATCTAGGGATTGATGTTTGTTTACTTGGGAGATGCCACAAAAAATGGCATCTTAAAACAGGAATATTGGTAGTGTTATGTAGATATACCTTAAGAGCAGGAATAAAGAGAAATTAAATCACAAAATCACAGAATGTCAGAATTAGAGCCTTCATGTTTGTCTACTATAGTGGCTTTCAACCTACACTCGAAGTTCAGATTTGGGGGAAAGAGATGTGGGCATTTTAGTTCACCAGAGAGATCAGTTTTGTGAGGTGAGGCTCTCATTCCAGCTTTAACCAGAGTGTCAGTGGATTAACTTGTTTTACATATGGGGACTCTAAAAGACTTCATTTGAAGAAAGTACTCTCAAACTCTTTGATCTACATCAGCCTTACATCTTGCTAATGAGGAAATTCCTGAAGTTAAAGGGCTTACCTCTTGACAAGAGTTACATAGTTCCTTTCAGCTTCTCTGAAGAGATCAGCCTTCCTGTTGGCTTTGGCGTCAAGACAACGCTAAGGCCTTCCTTCCGTTTCCTTTTTTCCGCCCCCTCCTCAAGATCCCATTGTCTTGTAAATGACAATAGCTCAAGGAACCTCCTCCACTCCCAACCTGAGCAAAACTTTTAGCCTAAAACAAAGGTTGGCAAACAACAACCTGTGGGCCAAATCTGGCCCACCACATATATTTTGTAGATAGTTTTATTGGAACACAGCCACTCCTATGTGTTTATGTATTGTCTATGCTCTCATGCTATAACATTAGACCTGAATAGTTGCAATAGAAACCATATGGACTACAAATCCTAAATATTTACTACCTGGCCCTTTACAGGAAAAGTTTGCCAATCCCTGGCTCAAACTATCTTGAAAGCTGTCTAGCCTGCTGACTGAAAGCTACAGTTTGGAAAAAGTTTGACTCCGATATTTTTCCTTTTTGCTTTGCCAAGTCCTCGGTTAGGTGATCTTCTCTTATACTTTTCACCAATAGAAAAGGCCACCCTACATCAAGGCAACACTGAGAATCTTTCAGAAAGCACTGACAGCTTCTGAAAGTTATTTTTCTTTTTTGTTATGTCTTATTTCTTTGATTTATAGTCACCCATTGACCATCTTGAGAATTAGTCACCAAGTAGTATTGCCGTCTTTATTTTCTGAGATATATTCAGTTTGACAGTCTAAAAGGAAAATTTGGCATAATGATGATTTTATATATAATTTTTAATCTGTTGTAAATTAGAATGATTTGCACCAGGCTTTTGCCTAGATCTTGCTATGCTTTGTAGGAACATAGTCAAATTTATTTCCTTTGAGCCCATACTAGCAGCTTAAGTCTGCAGCTTCACCAATAAGGAGAGTAGTGCAGAGAAATCGAGAGGCAGGAGGATATAGAGGTATGGACAAAGGCTTTAGAAGCAAACAGAGAAATTATAATTCCAGCCCCAACACTCATTAGGTGTGTGTTTTGAGGCGAACCATTTAGCCCCCTGAAGCGTCAGTTTTTATCTATAAAACAAGAAGTATCGTTCCTACCACATGGTGATACTGTAAGGACGAAATACAGCCGTGTATGTGAAGCTCCTTCCCAGGATTTGGCACAAAGATGTTTTCAACATTTTAATTACCTTCTTTTTTTCACTCTCTCCCCTTCTACCAGGCCTGTTTCATTACTAACACCTTAGAATATAGAAATTCATTATTACTTGAGGTAGTAAATGTTATGTGAACTAGTTGGTGAAAGAGTAGGTTTATCTAGCTCGGGGGTAATAGAGTGACCATCACCAAAGCCTTTTTCTTAACCTTGACAAAGCTCGGAGTCTTCAGTTCCACCACTAGGTGGATCAAGTCCTGAAGTCCAAGTGGGCCAATACTATGGTATAAATCACATTCTATGCACGTGTCATGTAGGGCTCTGTTTCATGTGTGTAAGTGGAGCTGGAGAATTGAGACAGTATGTGTATTCTTGCAAGGGACGAAAACGTGGCTTATTGCCTCATTACTTCAGGTGCATGTGTTTTTAGTAAAAATGTCCCAGAATGATTATTTTTCATTCTCACTGGGGCGTACACAGTCCTTATGGTTTAATTGATTGGATAATTTGTAATTAGATATAATTGGAGCTTCTATTTGTGGCTTCCTTAGGAGTCACATGGACTTTATGACTTTATTATCTCCATCAGAGTTACCACATTTTTTTCTCCCCTATAAGAAATATATTTGTCATTTACCATTCCTGAGAGGAGAGGAATAGAGAAGGGAGGGAGGAAACAAATATGCTCTCTACTGGCCCTGGCTCAATTCTGATAGCATCCTTTCTCTGCTGCTATTCTAGTGCAAGATTGGTGCTTCCGTAGTGACTTGCCAGAATCCAAACAACTTAACTGTACTTTGGTGACTTGGGTCTTAGAAGTATAAAAGAGTATTTTGTTGAAAAGCTACAAAAAGAGCCAGTATCCATTGAAATTACATAAATAGGGTTTGCATGCTCCATGAGTTACATTTGAAAGGACAGTAGAAAGATGCTTTGTTATTGATCCAAACACATATAAAGCCAAAAGCTTAATGGGCTTTAATCTTGAACAATTTAAACTAATAAAATTAAGGATAGACATGGCAACTTTCCTAAAATTATTTACCTAATTTACTTTGTAATTACCTTGATGTCTTCCGTGTGTCCTAAATTAAATGCCTTTTGCCTCATTTTTAGTCCATATTCCATTTGAAGTTGGTTTTGGTAGAAAAATCACATTCATTTGTGTGTGGACCCCCAGAGGTCTTGGGGGACTGGGGGAACGCCTGCAGCCAATTTTGCTGGCCTTTTGTAGCAGATACAATAACACAGCTGTGGATATGTTCTTCAAATGGACTGTCTCAGCAGCCCTGGGGGTGAACTGCTGGATAGTAGAACTCTAGAGAGAGTCAATCAGCATTGCATGGGTAGAGTGGAATTGACAGTTGCCTTCTATCTAGGAGACACTTGAGATCCACCTTCCTTCACAGCAGACTGTTAGTTGTGCGGTGTATTTGTTATTTGGGTCTCAACTGTATCCCAGAATGTCAGCCAGTGCCTGGAAACTGAAATCAATGGATACTGGCTCCAGATTCTTTATAGCGGATGCCTAAACTACTGGTGCTTGGTAATTAATTTGGACTTTTCACCCCTGCCTTGTCTTCTGCCTTATCAATTGAAGTATGTCTTAAATGCTATCTGATGCCACAATTAGCTTTGCTGTATCTTGTATCCATTAAATTGTGCCTCAGTTTTGAAAATCCATTAGTTGTTATGTTATGGCAGGGTTTCTCTCATTGAACTTGGAGACAAGACAATGAAATTTCAAGGAGACAAAGAGGCCAGAGCTAGCTGTTTGCAACTACATTATGTCCTCTCTTCATGGGTGTTTGAGGTCTAGAGGAGTAGATGGGTTTGTTAGGTAGGTTGGCACCCTAGCTAGGTGATTGGGTACAGTCCTAAGCACCCACAGATGGTATATGTGCAGCTGAATAGTAATAGGCTGAGATAGAGTTCTGTGGAGTTCCCTGGTCAGTAGTGAGATAGTCCGGAACTGGATCACAATTATTTAGAATGCTAGCTGGTATATAACAAACAAGCTCCCAAATTGCAGGGCCTTAAAGCAATATAAAGTTTATTTCTCACTCATTTAACATCCCAGTGTCTGTGTTTCACAGGTGGCCTTCCATGTAATTACTCAGGGACCAGGCTAATTCTATCCTCTGTTTTGACTTTCCCTTTTCTTTCAGTCAGTACTGAAAGAGAAACTGTCCCATTCTGGTGGTGACACACACCAGTTCTCCTCATGTTCCACTGGAAAGAACTAGTTATAGGTTTCTGCAGGGAGCTGGGAAATAGTCACGGGCTAGACCGTCTTCTCCTAGCCAAGGCCCAACATGCAGAAGGAGAGCTTGAATCTTTGATTGATAGCCATCTTTGCCACAATAACAGATTGAGTAAGGTTGAATCCAAAAGGGAAACAAGATGGAGGAGAGATGCACAAGGAGGAAACAGGAGTCTGAAGGAATTTCCCAGGTCAGAGTTCAGATGACTGCAACAAGTCTTATTCAATTTCTGAAATTTCTTAAAATATCCTATGAACCATTAAAGGAATAAATGGGTACCAAACAGAATTCAAAAAAAGATACTTTGCCTTCTTTCATTTATTTTGGCCTCTTTACAGCTCACCTGGGAGTTAAAGCTTTTTCAGAATCCTCTCTTTTGTATCACTGTACAGATGCATTAACTTCTTTGTTTTTCCTTTCAAGCTTTTATTTAAACTCTAGTTAGTTAACCTATAGTGTAGTATTACAGTTTCGGGGTAGAATTTAGTGGTTCATCACTTGCATACAACACCCAGTACTCATACAATAACTGCCCTCCTTAATGTCCATCACCCATTTAGCCCATCTCCCCCACCTCCCATTCAGCAACCCTCAGTTCCCTATTGTTAAGAGTCTCTTGTGGTTTGCCTCCCTCTGTTTCTATCTTATTTTTCCTTCCATTTCCCTATGTTCATCTGTTTTGTTTCTTAAATTCCACAAATGAGTGAAATCGTATGGTATTTGTCTTTCTCTGACTGACTTATTTTGCTTAGCATAATACACACCAGTTCCATCCATGTCATTGTGAATGGCAAGATTTCATTCTTTTTGATGGCTGGGTAATACTCCATTACACATACACACACACACACACACACTCACTCACATACCACATCTTCTTTATCCGTTCATCAGTCAGTGTACATTTGGGTTCTTTCTATATTTTTGGCTATCGTAGTTGGTGCTGTTACAAACACTGGGGTGCATGTGCCCCTTTGAATCACCATGTTTATATCCTTTGGATAATTACCTAGTAGTGCAATTGCTGGGTCATAGGGTAGTTATATTTTTACTTTTTGAGGAACCTCCTTGCATTCCCACTGACGGTGTAAGAGGGTTCCCCTTCCTTCGCATCCTCACCAACACCTGTTGTTTCCAGGGTTGTTAATTTTAGCCATTCTGACAGGTGTGAGGTAGTATCTCATTGTGGTTTTGATTTGTATTTCCCTGATGATGAGTGATGTTGAGCATTTTTTCATGTTTCTGTTAACTATCTGTATGTTTTCTTTGGAGGAACGTCTGTTAATGTCTTCTATCCATTTCTTGACTGGATTTTTAATTTTTGGGTGTTGAGTTTGGTAAGTTTTTTATAGAATTTGGATACTAGCCCTTTATCTGCTATGTCATTTGCAAATGTCTTCTCCCATATGCATTAATTTCTAAACGAAGTCCAGTTCAGAGAAGCTGACTGGCTCTAGCTCTCCTTCCCAAATTGTTAGCACTATTGTATGCTGGCTATGTACTGGCCCTTCATTAACATCATCCTACTCTGTCCTCTCAATGGCCTAATGAGGTACATATTTTAGCTCTAACATTGTTATTAAAATATGCTTTAAAGATATCTTATAGGAATTAAATGGTCTTCTTAGACTTTGCTAGTAAGCCCAAACCTAAAACACTACGAAGGGCCAAGAAGATTCAGATGGGTAGAATCAATAGTGGGAATAATCTTAGTGAAACATGGTAAACAGAATAGGAAAAAAGTATACTAAACAAAAGTAATAGACATAAAAATTGACTTGTTGTATCTGCTTCCTTAAAAAGGCTCTTAACTATTGTCATAACCATTCAATCCAGTTCAGCAGAGAAAATATATTATGCCTTCCTCTCTTGGGGTTTCTTTTATTGCTAAACCATTATCGTGGCAGTGAGAGATTTTGCAAGGCATAAAAAAGTCACCCCAGGCCCACACTATGCTATGACCCAAGTGGTTTTTACAGCTATTCCCTTAATGTCTATGTCCATATGCCTGCAAGTGAATGAGCCATCCTGACACGTACTTGACAAAGTAACACTTCCAGTTTTGTTTTCCTTTGGGGAAGTGCTAAAACATTCACAACCAAGTGTGAAATTTTAAAATGTAGAATATAAACACATATATGTACTAATTGGGGGGGGGGGAGCTAAACTGTTGTGTTTATTTATGAAAGGTGGAATCCTAGGTAAATTTATTTTTCTTATACTTGTCTAGGTTTTATAATCTTTCTAAATCATTCATTACACTTTTAAATAAAAAACTATAAATATTATCTACAGGGGGACATCTCATTGCAGACCTAGTATTGCTTTTTTGGAATTCTGAAGGAAATCACTATTTTCCAAAATTAGGTAGTTCATTTTTAAGAGAAGCCAAAGAAATGTGTCCATTGAAAACAATAGCTTCAAGGGGTGCCTGGGTGGCTCAGTCAGTTAAGTATCTGACTCTTGGTTTCAGCTCAGGTCGTGATCTCAGGCAAGCCCCATGTCGGACTCCACACTGGGCATGGAGCCTGCTTAAGAGTCTTTCTCTCTCCCTCTCCTTCTGCCCCGTTCGTGCACTCTCTCTCAAAAACAAAACAAAACAAAAAAATACAAAAGACCACAATAGCTCAAGAAAGACTTTCATTTTAGATCTTGATCATTTACTAAATTCAAATTTTCATTTCTTCAGTTGAAATTATTTAACAGTAATTTGTAGAGTAAGGTCCATGTTGCATGTCCAGTCTGATAAATTGATAGTGAGGTAGGCCATCCCTAAGATAGCCCCCTACCTCTTGGTTTTCATGTCTTAGTGTAATCCCTTCCCCCTGCATGCAAACAGGATGCAGTGACTCACTTCTAACCAATAAAATACAGCAATAGTGATAGAATGTCACTTCTGAGACTAGGTCAAAATGAGTCTGTGGTTTCCTCTCTCTCGCTCTCCCTTCCCTTTTGTTTACTAGCTCTACAAGATGTTGAGAACCATGTCATGAGCTCTCCTATGAAGAGGACCATGTGGCAAAGACCTCTGTCCAATGGTCAACAAAGACCTAAGGTGGTCTGCTAAATAATGAGTTAGGAACAGATCTTAACTCAGTTGAACTTTGATCTTGAACCAGAGGAACCCAGCTAAGCCAAACCTGTATTCCTGATCCATAGAAATTGTGAGATAATATTTGTGGACTTAGGTCACAACACTTTAAGGTAATTTGAATGCAGCAATAGATAATTAACATAAATTAGCCCTGACTGTGTGAAGTAGGGTTCTGCAAAGGGGTTTGAGCCTTTGTCTACTCCTTAGTGAATATAGTCCATCAATTATATTTGTCTGCCATGGACACAGGGTGGGAGGAATGGTGATGTGTGCTATTCTTTGATATGATGAACAGAATAGTAGCCGACAGAATGGACTCATTTCGGGGTTTGGGGAAATGCCCTGGTGTTAATAGGACTTATTATTCCACTACCAGTCATTAATAGAACATAGTCATTGGTCAGATTGGTTTGTATAGATCCTGATTTGTATCTTTCTCCTGAGGAATACAGATTATATGATTTAAGGAGACAGTCAGAGTCTGGGACAAGTTCTGGGCAGCCCAAACCAGCCCAGGGGTACTGGTGTTTCCTGGAGTAAGCCCCAGAACAGAGATCTAGACAGTGAAAGAGAGTGGAGAGAGAAAGGTAATTTTCTTATACTGCATAATTTGCCTGATGTAAGTCCCAACTTGTGGCAGACTGAAGAACTTATGAGTGCAAGCAAAGTAGTCCAGAAAAGATACCCATGCAGCTCTTACATATGTTAGAAGGATGACTGGCTCTGAAGAATTGCTATTTTCCAAATATTGATACCAAAGGAAGACCTACAAACCCAATGCTCATCAACACAGGTCCTGGAGCACTATTGAAAGGAGAATATGCTGCCTTATCACAGTGGGGTTCCAATAGGTCTCTAATGAACATTGACCTGTGATCCAAAAGAATGAGAAACTTTGACAAATCTATTTTGAAAGAAACTGCTTGTTTAAAAGGCCCATTTCATAGAAAGCTCAAAGTTCAGGCATGTTTCTTGTCATGGGTGGGGATATACTTGGCACAACCAAATGCCATATTTTTGAAAGTCTGAAAGGAAGTTTTTTTGTAATTCCTTAAGAATTGAAATAAAAATGAGCTTTCTGTGAGATATGCCTGTAGACTGCTGAGGATATACTTACAGATGAAGCATGAACAATGCTAAGAAAATGTTTATGAAGTTAAGGTATGCTTAACCTATTTTTTTAATGTCTGATTTGAAGACTTTAGCAAGATATTTAGAGTATTTTGTGGGCATTATGTTGAGAGAGTGCATGCACGTGTTTATTTAACTCATATAGATTACACTTGCTCCTTATTTAGTTATTCATGGTTCCTAAAGAATCAACTATAATAGGAGCTTGTACATTCTCATATTTTAAAAAATTCAGAAAATAAGGGGCGCCTGGGTGGCTCAGTCGGTTAAGCATCTGTCTTCGGCTCAGGTCATGATCCCAGGGTCCTGGGATCGAGTCCCGCATCGGGCTCCCTGCTCTGTGGGGAGCCTGCTTCTCCCTCTCCCTCTGCCTACTTGTGTTCTCTATCTCTCTGTCAAATAAATAAATAAAATCTTTAAAAAAAAATTCAGAAAATAAGAAAATGTGTGAGAAGTTTGAGGTTTCAGTAGTATTTATGTTCTGCTTTCTTGTTAAACTATGCTCAATATAAATATGAATATTGCCAAGAACCCCCACATGAGATTTTTCCTCATGACTGGAATATTCCTTTATTTCTCTTTATTAATGCTCTAACTTATTCAACATCAGAAACCTTTCCTCATAAGGGAAATATTTTTTTATTTCATTTTCTCTTGCCCCTTTGGAAGTCCCTGGAAGGCTTTTTGTCATACAAGTCCATTGAGAAACACATACACATCTTCACACAAGCTGAGAAAAAAAAGTCTTATTTACAGGAAGTTGAGAAGAGAAATACTAGTAATTTCCTTAGCTTAGTCCAGGCAAGTACAATGGAGACAGTGAAATGGAGCTAGTGTGTCAATGGCTATTTAACACTTGTAGTGGAAAGAATGAGGCCATCTTGAGTCTGAATCTGGATTTCTGGCTTGGCGTTGACACATTAATGTATCCTTTAGGAAGCTAATGGTTTTATTTTACTGATAGAGGAGAGGTAAAAGATGCTTTTCCCAACAGTTTCAAAGGATACTTGATTGTTTTGAGCCCAAGAAGAGCATATCTAGTTACTTGTCTGATATTTTCTCCAGTTGTTTTCTGGACAGACTCTCAGAGGCTGGTTGGTTTGGATCAGAAGAGTGCATGAGCTCCTCATCCCATGTGGCTCCTATCCAACCCCTCTTGTCTCTTCTCTATCAGTTTGATTATCTGCCTCTTCACAATAGAATCTGTCGTTGAAAATTGGATTCAAGTTGAGTTTCACCTGGAAGTATTTGCCTCACAGAATTAGCACAATTGAAGATAATTAAAATACTCAGTTCTTCTCTGGCTGGTTAAACAGTCCCCAAGTGGTAAAGCAGGTACATCTGCATCTTCAATCTTGTGGCGTCCTGTCGCTCTGTTTGAATCCTTTCCACTGCATACAGATTATATATTCCACATCTTCCTGACCATAGAACATATTATTTCTTAATAAGGCTTCAAAGGAAATATATGCACTTTTCATGCCACTCAGAGGAGTGAGCTCTGGGTTTGCTTTGGTGCCATCAGAGCTGCGGCTGCATTTTCTGGGGTTAGGAAGCAGAGTCAGGCACTCAGCCAACCCAGGAGGGACACAATTAGACAGACATAGAATACCCTACTAAAGTCCTAAGAGAGCAATGAAACTAAAAGGACAGCTTTTAGTTTCAGCACAAAAAATCCTGACCCCAAAGTAACTTCAGTTACTCAAGGGCTGTTTGAGCAGAAGAATAGAGAGCCTTTCCTTTAGGGCCTAAACCCAAAATATCAAGAAGTGAGCCTTGATGTTCTTTGAAGTTCCTAAATGCCTCATTCATAGATTTCAGCTGACTGAAAACCCAGTTGTTCTAAGGACGAGGCATAAATAAGATCATTATATGGTTGAGTAATATAATTCGCCCATCCCAATTACTGGCACCACCAAGCACCTGGTTGCTCAGTTGCCCCAAATTGGAAATTATCCTCAATATCTTCCTCTGTCAACCCTGAAATCCAATTAGTCACCAAAAAAAATATTGATATCACCTCCAAAATCTATCTCAAATGAATACATTTCTCTTCATCTCCATTGTCACCACCCTGGTTTTGTCCGTCAGCTTTTAATTGGACCATTGTGGAGCCTTCCAGTCTTCACTACCTATTTTTAAAAATTTATTCTTAATAAAAATTATATATATTTAAGATATACAACATGATTTGATATACAGAGTGAGATGATTACCACAGTCAAGCTAAATAGCACATTTTCTGCGGTAGTTACTGTATGTGTGTATATGATGAGAGCACCTGAAATCTCTCAGCAAATTGCCAGGATTCAATATGGTGTTATTAACTGTAGTTCAGTCCAGCCCATAGAACAGCCCAGGATCTTCTAAAATGCAAATCGGATCCTATCAGTTCTCTGCTTGTTTCCTGTTGTTTTTAAGATCAACATTGGTGTGCCTGATACTTAATGGCCATTCAGTAAAAGAATGACTGAATGAATTAACCCATTTTGGCTAATCATATTTTGTGGTCTATATAAATAGCACAAATTTTTTGGAGATTTTGAGTAAGGCAGATTTCATGTACTCAGAAAGGACTTTCTGGCTCTATACTATATAAAAACTGCTCAAACACCTTCAAAATTATTATGTTTCTGGGTTATTTATAGACAGATCATCATTTTGCAAAGTGTATTGTTCTTCAGATAGTGAAACATATTGTTCTCTATGTTGTTGCCCTCTTATATAGAGGAGAGTGGAAGAATTGTCTCAGTAGTTCATACATCAAAAGTCAGTTTAAATTTTTTGGCAAGAGTAATAAAACACACTGCTATTCCTTTCTTTCTCCTACCTGTCTTTTCTCCTTTTCTGTTCCCCAGAGGCAACCTCTTTCATTTTTTTATAGCTGATTTTTAAGCTATTTCTATGTCGTTGACATGTTTATAGTGATAGTTCTTGATTTTTGAAACAAAAATTTCTAGATTGCCTCTTGATGTAAAGAAATGTAGTACATAACCTTCATTTGACAACCACCTCCAATGTGCTTCCCTCCCCCTCTTCACGCAATATAATTATATCAGAATTTGGTTATATCAGCATTTAGTGTTTACAGCATCAGGGCCATAAAAATATTTCTATGTGCATCACCTAATATATTGTGATCATGTTTTCTTTCTTGCCTCCTTTCTAGGGTTAATAATTGCATTGTTTTCGTTTTGTTTTCTGTGTGCTTATCACGATATTCTCTGACGGCGTTGGAAACTTTTCACTGTGATCAGGTGCACTAGGTAATCTTGATCAGTTACATTGTTTTCTCCTTTGAGAGCAATCTTGTCCTGGCTAGTCTGAGATTCTTTATTTTAAGCCTGCTGTGCAGTTTTCATCCCAGAAATTCCCCCCAGAAATATTTTTCACTTCTTTCTCTCCCCCCGCTCTGGAAAATTCTAGAAATATCTTACACTTCTCTCTCTCTCTCTTTTCCCCCCTGGTTGGGTTAGATTCCTTTTTTTTCCTGATAGAATACCCTTTGTTTTGAAGGAGCACATCCTCTAGTAGCTTTCTGACCTAGCATCTTTGAACATGTCTTTGTCCTACCGTTAAATATACATCATGGTTTCATTGAGGATGGAATTCCAGGCTGAAAATAATTTTCCCTAGACATTTTGAAGACATGACTCCATTGTTCCCTGGTTTCCAGTATTCCAGATAAATCTGATGATATTATTTCTGATTATTTATAAATGATCTATTTTTTTCCCTGGGACCTTCTCAGATTGTCTCTTTAAACCCAAAACTCTGGAATTTGACAATTATGTGCATTTGTGAGAAGCTTCAATGGATACTCTCCTTATAGAAACATATATTTTACTTCCTAATATTGCTCCCCTCTCCATTTTTTCCTATACTTCCTGGTATTTGAATTACCCAGATTAGTTTTCTAATTTTCTTTTTTAATTTTTATTTTTTTTTTGAGAGAGAGAAGGAGAGAGAGAGAGTGGGCACGAGCAGGAGGGAAGGGGCAAAGTGTAGAGGGGAAGAGAGAATCCCACGCAGGCTTCATGCATAGCCAGTGCAGAGCCTGGCATGGGGCTCAGTCCCACGACTCTGAGATCATGACCTGAACTGAAACCAAGAGTCTGAGGCTCAACTGACTGAGCCATCCAGGCACCCCTTTATAAATATCTTTTTTAATCTCTTGATTGTTTTGGTCTTCTTGAGGGAGATCTTTGAGATCTTCCCAACTGTATTTTCCAACATGCGTGTACGTGTGTGTATTCCTGCTTTCACGTGTTTTTAATTTTTAAGAGCTATTTTTGAAATGATATGAATGTTCCTTCTTCTAGCATTTTTTCCTCTCTGGAGAAACTAATTACAGTTTTAAAGGAATCTCTCCTTCTATTTATCTCTGTAGCTTCTGAATTCCCTTTCTCTTCAGTAGAGGCTTTTTACTAACATTTAGTCTATGAATATGTGTACGTTTAAGAGTGAGGTACACACACAAAGCTGGCGTATTTTGTGTATGCAGCGCTTTTGAACTGGTGAACTTCGCTGTGGAAGGTTTAGCTGGGGATCCAGCCATTTGAGGACTCCAGTTTCTCTGCTTTTCTAACTCAGGGATTTCTACCTTATAAAAAAATGGCATTTCTTGTCTATTGTAGTTTTTTCTCTTGTGCTTTTTTCTTTTTATCATCAGCTTAACGTTATCATCGGCTTACATTTACCTATTCTCATACGTTAGCAATGCCCTGCAAGATATTATACATTTTATGTTAAATAATATGTACAGAGTGTTATAAGTTTAGATGGCATGGAGGAGAACCTCCAACAGGGAGGTGCCAGTTCTTCTTAAAGAGAGGGTGAGGGTGTCATTAAATACTTCATAAAGAGATTGACCCTTGGCTAAGTCTTGAGAGATGAAGAGGCATTTGCTGGGCATACAAGAGGCGGAAAAGCATACTGTGCATATGACAGAATAAGAATGCAGGGCCAGGCTATAACAGCATAGTCTTTTCCATAGGACTGCAAGCTGGAACACCATGTGTTCAGGCAGTGGGTGAGAGAGAGGAAGGAAGCTCCAGAGTTAATCAAGTTCAGGTGATAGAACTCCTCCATTCTGAAGTCCTGTGCAAAGCATCATGGATAATAAAAGCTGAGTGAGACTCCGTTTCTTCCCTAAGCAGCTCACAGTCTGTTAGGGCAGGAAAGATACAAAAATAAAAGGCAATGATGCTGGGCGTAACTGTGTGAATTTAAATATCTTTTTCCAAGAAAAAGAGATTGTATCTGATAGAAAAGGTTTTGTAGAGGAAGAAACATTTGTAAGGCCACATTTAGATGAAAGAGTTTCAAGATGGAAAGGAATTAGCATGGTGCTGGACATAGAAAGGATAGTTGGAGAACAGGAGTCTAATCTGGTTGGTACACAGAAGGGCAGGATAAATCCGATGGTGGGGCCTGGGCCATGGGGTGGATGGTCTTGGATGCCAGACTGGACAGTCTGTGCTTCATTTTGAACACCAAGAGGATTTGTGCACACAGTCAAATCTACTTACGATGGCAATTTATGCCTTGATGTACACTCCCCCTCTCTTCCTTGTTCCTGGTGAATGTCCTTCCTTAGTGTTTGAGCATGAAACATCATGAACAGTAAGTAGTAGTCTCTTATTTTCCTCCTTATGTCCATCCTCTCCTTTAATTCACTCTTCACAGCTTATCCAGTGAGCCCTAAAAATGCAAATTGAGTAATCTCTCTGTTTTTCATGGCCAACCACTGCACTTGGTGTGAAATTCAATTTTCGTATTGTGGCCACGAAATCCCAAAGCCTCTGGCTCCTGACCACATCCTGGACTTCATGTTATACCACTTTACTTGTCACTCTTTACCTTCCATTCAAATATCCAATTGTTCTTCCTTCTATTCCTTTAAGGTGACGAGCTTACTCCTCTATCGGGGCTTTTGTACTTACTATTCCCGCTACCTGGAACACTCCTTTTATTAGCTCTTTGCATACATAGTTGGTCCCTATGTGGTTTTAGGTGTCAGATAAAAGGTTATTTCCCCAAAGAGGCTTTTCCTCTGGCCATCCTACTGAAACTACCTTCTGCCCCTTCTTCCTCTTAATCTGTGGCATTGCCCAATCTATTTGCTTTGGAGCACTTTTCTTCAAGTGTAATTATATTGTTTAATTGTGTGGTTTAACTGTTATCTGTTTCTCATCCCACTAGAAATTACCCCTCCAGAATTCAGAGATGTTGTCTTTCATATTTTCTGCTGTATCCCTGATGCCTAGCATAGTTCTTAGCATATAATACTCAATAAATACTTGTGGAATAAAGAAAAAATGGAGACGTTATTATATTGAAACGCCTCTTTTCATTCTTGTCACATTAACTCCATAAATTTTGAGTGGATTCTTAAGAATCTTTGTAATCAAATCATTTCTTTCCTTGTTTTTATTCTATATCCTTCCTTATATCTATAAACAGTTATCTGCTACACTATAAGCTCCATGAGGGAAGCGACTAGGTCTCTGTCTTTGAACATTTTACTCTTGGTGTCTTGACCATAGTAGATGCTCGCTGAATGCTTTAAAGATGCCTGCATGATGAGAAAGGCATGTAAGGAAGTAAGAGGTAAATGGTGGGACTCTTTTGCATGGGAGGCAGGGATTTGTTTCTAGTCTCCCATAAAACATTTAACTGATGATGATTATGATTAATTATTCCTTGTCCTGGCTCTATTGATAAGTGGGTTTTTGACCTTGGGCATACAGATACACTGCAGATGAAAAATTAAAATTCAGAAGTACGTATCTGTTATTTTGAGTGTGGAGTAACTGTATCAGAACTCCCTGGGGTGCACATTAAACATGCAGCTGTTTTTTGTTTTTGTTTTGTTTTTTGTGGGGTTTTTTTTTTTTTTTTTTTTTTGGTCTCTACCTGAATTTCCACTTGCCTAACATCTCTGAGACTGGGGTGTGGGGATCTAAATTTTAAAAAGCTCTTTCAGTAATTCTTATGCAGACCAAAGTCTGAGAAACACTGGTGATGGTTTGTATTACATGACCTTCTGTGATTCTGAATTCTGCTAGGTAACTGCAGTAGTATATATTGGCCATCTGGTGAGAGAAAGAGCCATAATCTTTAGTTATTGCTCATGTAGATTGCTGTTGCAGGAAGTTCCCTAGTAATTCTTGACAGTTGCTAAGCAATGTGCTGTTTCCCGTGAGTAATGGTCTATTCTTTGCATTATATTGTATTAAATTCCATTATTTCTCAGGCTTTGTGTCTCAGAAAAATAAAACTGTGGTATGGTAATTTCTCTTAGGAAGTATTTCTGCTTATGTAGATCACATAGTTCATGAGTCAGATTCTTCAAATATATAACTTTTGGGGACTAACCCATCTATTTTGGGAAGCTGCCTTAACTTCTTCCGGTTATGGTTCCAACTTGGTACGTTGCTGCTATTAATTCTGCAACATGATTACAACAAAGGGGTGTGGGAATTCAGTGGTCACTGAGGGCCACTGAATACCAGCTGGGGAAGAGTGATGCTCTATTGAAGCGGAATACATGATACAAAAAATGAAAAATACTTGCAAAAATTCAAACAAGGAATAATTTCCGTCTCCCTGGCAAATTCAAGGAAGGTCTTGGGGAGAGGGTAAATTGGATGAGCAGTAAGTGTCGACAGCGTTTCCGTGGAGGAAGGGGAGTAAAGCTGCTAACTGAAGAGTGACACAGGTGCAGGAATTGGGTAGAAGTGGGCACAGGAGGAGAAGTAGCTTTTTCTGGAAGCCCAGCTCCAAGGGAATTAATTTCTGTCTGTATCCAATATTCAGCATGTTTAATAGAGTTCTAGAAAATGCTTATAAGCTGAAAATTGAAGCAAGACACCCTTAAGAAATTGTATGGATATTTGAGAAAACAATGACCCTACAAGGATTTTGTAGGAGGGACATGTTTTTCATTCTCAGCTTTTCAGACTGAGACTAGCCGGGAATTTAATGTCTATAAGCCATCTACCTGCTTCATGTTTGAGCCAACACAATGGTTTCAAACTAATAATTTTTTTTTAAAAGATTTTATTTATTTCACAGAGACACAGCGAGAGAGGGAACACAAGCAGGGGGAGCGGCAGGCAGAGGCAGAAGCAGGCTTCCCGCAGAGCAGGGAGCCCAATGTGGGGCTTGATCCCAGGACCCTGGGATCATGACCTGAGCCGAAGGCAGACGCTTAACTGACTGAGCCACCCAGGTGCCTCACTAAGAATAACCTGGCTGAGAACTCTTGTCTTATGTTTCAGATATTCCCAGGAATGCCAAGAATCACTCAACAATAGCTCTAAAAATTAATTACATTGGAGACTCATCAAAACTTGGATTAATGCATAAACTAAATAATTACCAAGAATAATGACAATGACACTTAATATTGGTGCCACAATTTTACAATTTATAAAGCATTTATTATTCACTTTTGTCATCCTCCATTCCTAGCACCATCTCATTTAATCCTCACCATGGTCTTGTAAGGTAGGTCTTCCCTCCCAACAGTCAAAGAGGTACAAATGGTTTGTCCAAAGTAAAAATACTACTTAGTGGTTTGGATGGCTGAAGGAAGTAGTTACCCACCTTTGCATAGGGGAAGGTTTATACCCAGCCTCCTCTGTGCTTTGAAGGTATCTAGGAGTTGTGAGGTCCTGGATAGGCAGAACTTTCCCTTTTGAACCCTAGGTCCCATCTTCAATGACCTATGGTAGAAACTCTGAAGGAGAACCAGAATATAGGAAAACGTTGGAACTGTGTGTTGAGTGACACCCAAGAGTGTTATTGGGAGCTTTGGAATGGGTCAGGGCCTGATATCTCCCCTTTCCTGGATAGGGAAACAGAGAGCTGAAGGGGGCCTTGTGTCAGAGCCCAGAGAGCTCCCAGGTTAGAGGACCAGTCTCAGCACCACTTTGCCAGCAGCAACTGGCCGCTCTGCATTTACATACCGGACTGTTTCACTAATTCAACCCACTAATTTTCCAGTATGTATTTTCTGTAGGACTTAACAGCCTGCATTCTTACGAGCCTAAGGGGCTCACAGGATCATTCATGGGAAGTGGGGGCAAGAGCTTGGCTCTGCTTTGCAGCTGTCCTGTGCTGGTCGCCACTTCAGTGCCCATACTCTAGCTGAGAACTGACATACAGTGGGCGTTCCGTGCTGAAGAAAAGGGAGAGCATTGCTTATAAGGGATGTTTGGAAGGGACGTCTTCTGCAGTCAGTGAAGGGCATCGAGTAAGGACAAGAAAAATGGAACTGCCACATCAAGAGGGAATCTCAGCAGTTGATTTGGAAGGTTAACAGCATGTTACAGTATATTTATGACTTTCCAGTTCCAGAAAAATGAAGCCACTAAGTGGCCAACAGAAGACAAATCATTGGAGAAGTCAGTAGTCGAGTCTCCACGGTCGGCACGTACAGCTCATCCAATTTACCTTCTCCCCAGGACCTTCCCTGAGCAGAGTTTCCAGCCCAGAGTTCCTCCCTGACTTCTCCTGTCTCTCAAGGTTCACCCATGGGCAGGATCCTCGGCACCAGTGTGCCCAGCATGACCGATAAGCCTCAGAGTGCTGCCTGTTTGTTTCCTAGTTCAGGAAGACCTATTAATGAAAGACTCACACCACTCACCATTCCACTAATTTCTCTTTTTAATGCAGAGAGCAGAGTGTGAAGACCTACAACTGCACTGCAGTGTAGAAGTATATGAGCTGTAGAAAAGTAGCTCTTGGTAAATTGTGCATCCTTTCTTTTCAATGTGCCCTAGGTCATCTAGATGAAAAAAAATCCAAGCTGTGAGAAGTCATCTATTCCTGCAGCCTGTTTCCCACATGGAAACCTAATCACCTCTGCCGAAGTGAATCTGGGTCCTTGGCAGTGACTGGGTATGACTTACGGGGCTTAGACCTCCAAGTACAGCAGTACCCAGCAGGAGCAGATGGACTTCTAAGCAACCAGACAATAATTTCCTAATGCCAGGGCTGAGAGCCAGAGCCAGGCACGTTTCGCTTCTTGCCCTCCCCACAGTGCAGAGACTGATAAACAGAACATGAGGTTTTCCAATATAATGTATGCAAGCAACCTACTTAGAGCAGGCTTTCCCCCCCCCCCCAAGTGTCACCATCTCTCTTTACTTGGCAAGTGGAGCCAGCCATTAGTAAGACTATCCAACAGTGACCCACAAGGCGGGACAGAAAGCTTGAGGGGTTAAAGCCTCCGGTGGACGGCAAAGAGGACAATTTAAATACACCTTATATGTCCTCCTTTATCTTAGGTTAGTATGACTAATGCATGGGACTTTATCTACACTTTGTTTCAATGAGGAAATGATTCGAAAAGCAAGTAAGAGAGGGCCTGGCCCCTAGAAGCACTGCTATAATAAAATCACTGTTAGTAAAATCTGGTATGAATAGAATGAGGGTTAACACTGCTATTATGATAATTATAGTCATTATGACTATTGTCAGGTTTGTGGAATAAGAGATCACAATGTGGTACAAAGAAAAAGAAGGATAACATGTTTAAGATTAAAAGACACTGAACCCATAAAAATCTATTCATTTTTTCCAGGTTTATTGAAGTATAATTGACAAAACTGTAAGTATACAACATGATGTTTTGATATAAGTATATATTGTGAAATGATTACCACAATCAATCTAATTAACATATCCATCACCTCACATAGTTACGGACGGTGTGTATGCGTGTGTGTGTGTGTGTGTGTGTTAGAACACTTAAGATCTACTTAGCAAATTTTGTGTGTATACTGCATCATTAACTATGCTCACCATACTGTACATTAGGTCTCCAGAACTTATTTTATAACTTGAAGTTTTACCCTTTGATGGAAATCTCCCACTTCCCCTACCCTTCAGTCCCCTGTGACCACTCTTCTCTGTTTCTATGTGTTCAGTTTTCTTAGACTCCATATATAGGTGAGATCATACAGTATTTGTTTTTCCACGGTCTGGCTTGTTTCACTTAGCATAATATTCTCTAGGTTCATCCATATTGTCACAAATATCAGGATTTCCTTCTTTTTTATGGCTGTAAGTATTCTATGTCTATGATTTTCTTTATCCATTCATTTGTCAACAGACATGGAAGTTGTTTACGTATCTTGGCTATTGTGAATAATGCTTCAGTGAACTTGGGAATGCAGATCTCTCTTTGAGAGACTGATTTTGTTTCCTTTGAAAAAAGGAGTGGGATTGCTGGATCATGTGTTAGCTCTCTCTTTTAATTTTTGTAGGAAACTCCATACTGTTATCCATAGTGGCTATACCAATTTACATTCCCACCAACACTGCACAAAGGTTTCCTTTTCTCTATAGTCTCACCAACACCTTGTTATCTTTTGTCTTTTTCAAAATAGCCATTCTAACAGGTGTGAGGTGGTATCTCACTGTGGTTTTGATTTGCATTTTCCTAATTATTAGTGATGTTGAAAATCTTTTCATATACCTCTTGGTTATTTGTATGTTCTCTTTGGAAAAATATCTATTTAGGTCAGGTGTCCATTTTTAATTTTTTCTTTGTTTCTGGTTTTCTGTTTTGTTTTTGTTGTTTTTGTTTTGCTATTGAGTTGTAGGAGTTCCTTATAGGTTTTGGATATTAACCCATTACTGAATATATGGTTTGCAAGTATCTTCTCCCCTTCTATAGGTTTTTATGCCTTTTCATTTTGATTACTTCCTTTGCTGTGCAGAAACTTTTTAGTTGTTCCACCTGTGGTTTTGTTTTTGCTTTTGTTTCCTGAGCTTCTGGTGTCCTATCCAAATAATCATTACCAAGACCAATGTCAAGGAGATTTTCCCCTATATTTTCCTCTAGGAGTTTTAGGATTTCAGGTCTTTTCAGTCTTTAATCCATTTTTGTTGATTTTTGTGTATGGTGTTAGATAATTTCATTCTTTGACACGTGCCTAGCCCTCCACACCACCATAGGTGAACCGTGGGACCTGAAGCAGCCCTGTGACCCACCTCCAGTCCCACTTTCCTGCCAGTTCAGAGTTGGTCCTGATCTCGTAGGGACCCAGCAAGAGACAGCCATTCATGCCCCTGATAACAGGCCTGCCAACCAGCAGCCATGTGACCTAGATCCAGTCTCACTTGACTGATATTCTGGAGACAATCCCATTAGTAAGGAGACCTGGCAGGAGAAGGTCTTTGCCTCCTTTAAAAGAAAAAAAAAAGTCTGTAAAGACAGGAAGAAACTCCTTCAAATGCACAGACACCAATGCAAGGCCACATGGATCATGAAGAATCAGGCAAACATGCCATTACTGAAGGAAATTAATAAAGCTCTAGTAACTGATCCTAAAGAAATGGAGATCAACAAATTGCCTGACAAAGAATTCAAAATAATTGTCCTAAGGAAGCTCATTGAGCTACAAGAGAACAACAAATTGAGGAAAAATCAATTCTTAAAATACCAACATCTATATTATTCCTTCCTAAAGAGCTTTGGCGATGTAATAGTTTCCTACAAAACTATTCAATGATGGGGTAGCAGCTTCGTGCAATAGGTATTTTTAGCAGATAAATTCTTTTCCATAACCCTCCAGTCCTATAAAATATTGGACTATCCCTTGACCTCGCTGTTACCCCACGCCCCTGGGACCCACTTTCCTGACCCTGTAAAGGGAGCATGAGAAGCTCACGCAGGACCTGATGCCTTATGTGGAGAGGGTACAAACAAAAGCTTGTAAAATTTCCAGTGTGCTGGGAAGCTGTGTGGAGTGGTGGTAGGACAGGGACTCTGGTTCACAATACAAATTCCAGCTATGAATCAGGAGCTGAGTGACTTTGAGATGCTCCTGAAAATCTCTGAGCTTCAGTTTCCTCCTGTGTAAGAAGGATAATAGTACTGACTTCTCAGAGATGTTGAGAAAATGAGGAGTGTAGGCAAAGCACCTAGGGCAAAGTGGTAGCTCAACAATGATACTTATTTCCTTGCTAGTTGCCCCTAATCAGCCCTCCCTTAGAACAGTGTTCCCAGCCTCTACCTCCCTGTTATCCGTATAATTCATGTCCAACTTAGAAATATCTTCCTACTTACATTTTAAAATAGGAGAAGGCTAAGGGCGCCTGGCTGGCTCAGCCAGTTAAGCATCCAACTCTTGGTTTTGGTTTAGGTCATGGTCTTGTGATTGAGCCCTGTGTGGGGTTCCGTGCTCAGCGTGAATTTGCTTGAGATTCTTTCCCTCTCCCTCCCCATCTCCCTCTGTTCCTCCCCCTCCCCCCCACACCTGCATGTGCACTCTCTCTCTCAAATAAAATCTTTAAAAATAAAATACGAGAAAGCTAATGAACACTTTTCAAGTAGAGATCTAGATTAAAAATAGAAAATGTAGAAAGGATCAAAATGTGCAAATCAACAGCCAATAAATATATGAAAAGTTTCTCTACCTTTCTAGTGTCTAGAGAAATGCAAATTAATGTAAGATATCAATTTAAATCATCAGATGGACAAAAAGTGATAACACCTAATCATGGAATAGCAGGAAAAGGAATACACCCACCCAGGTATTGCTTGAGAAATTATGAATCATTACATCTCTTTTGAAAAGTAAACCAATAGATATCTCTATAGATAGCACTTTATATGTATATATACACACACATATATAAACATGTACACATCTTTTGCCACAGTATTCCCAAAGCCCATTTCTGGGAACCTATCTCTTAGAAATAGAAGCACTAGTATAAAGATGATTAATTCAACACTGGAGTAGTAAAATCTAGAAATAATGCAAACACCCATAAAAAAAAACAGATGCAAATATTTAGTGAACTTGTACATTCCTTTGGTGGAACATAATGCAACAAGATGAGGCTATACCACTTGGAGAGGTAGCTGTTAATATATTAAGTGAAAATAGCAAGATACAGAAGAATAAATGATTTCATTTTTGAAAAAGTGGCAAAAATACCTGTAGTCTCCATGTACATATGTGTATGTGAATAAGTATAATATCATGGAGAAGTCAATATAGGGAGATGTACTCAGTAACTAACATGACTTACCTGTGTTATGTGTAGGGGCAGAGAAAAGGGGGGAAAATGAGAAGGGAAAACTAGGCAAAACCGAAAGGCTGTACAATATATATTGTGGATCTGTGCATAATATATGGGGTCCATGATTATAAAAAAAAACTGTGTTTATGTAATTTTCCAGATTTTTGGAAAACTGTATGTATACATAAAGAGATGAGTAGAAGGATAGTCACCAAAATATTAAAGACAATTAGCATGATAACAAATGAATTTTATCTTTGTTTTGTTAAAATAATTTATATTGAGGGGCGCCTGGGTGGCTCAGTCGTTAAGCGTTTGCCTTCAGCTCAGGTCATGATCCCAGGGTCCTGGGATCAAGCCCCGCATCGGGCTCCCTGCTCTGCAGGAAGCCTGCTTCTCACTCTCCGCTCCCTCTGCTTGTGTTCCCTCTCTCGCTGTGTCTCTCTCTGTCAAATAAATAAAATCTAAAAAAAAAAAAAATTTATGTTGAGCCTGTATTATTTATATAATCAGAGAAAAGCTGTCTTCACTGTACAAGGCGGAGGGACCAGTGCTCTGGCTGGCTGTAATTCCCCAAAGTGAATCCAGAAACAAGGAAGGGTCTTTAGAACCCTTCTTTAATTTGTTTCAAATCCTGGACGAAGTGAAGATGTGTCTTGGATTGGGAACTCTGACCTGGAGTTGACGTGTGGGATGCTTCTTAGGGGAGTGCTTGAGAGCCACAGCTGAGGAAGGGAGAGGAAGAAAGGTTGGGCAGAGGGTGAGGTTGAACTGTCCTATTGGATCAGTGACAGGCTCCGCTGACCCCACAGGGAGCCCTCGAGCTAGAAGGGCCCGTCAGGGTCTGTCCCTTGTTGAGTTGAGATGGCCAGGCCTTTATAATCCCAAGCAGATGGGACATAGATATGAGGGCTCCTGGAGGAAGGGCAGTCATGGTAATCCCTGAAGGGGCTGAAGCTGAGCATGGCCTGATGACCGCACTCCCAGCAGCTTGGGCCACCAAAGCCTTCGTTGAAGGGGACCTAGGAAGTGGATCCCTTTGTCTTCCCAGAATGACTTTGATGATCCCAGTTGGCTGGGAACACAGGCTGGCCTGGTTGAATTCGAGCTGTTTCTACAGCATTAGATCTGGTTTTAGTTGGAAGAAGCAATTTGACAGGATAATTGATTTGTTGTGAGGATGACTTTCTCCTAGAACCACTCGGCACTCAGAGCAGAAGTGTGAGCATTTTGTCAACCAGGGACAAGTATATTTACAAAGCTTCTACCATGGGCTAAGCACTGAGCGGGGTTCTGTGGAAGAAAAACCCAGAGATCAGTGAGGCTAGTCCCCATCCTCTGTCAAGGACTTTCCAGGAGAGATGAAATCATGTCACCCAGCACCAGCACCACAGACAGTGAGTGATAAGCACTGCCAAGCAGGCGGCCCAGCCAAGTGCTTAGAGGAAGGTGGAGGGGAGGGAGCATCTCCATACGAGAACACGCATGTCGTGAAATGACTTCAGAAGCTCCGTTCAGATTTCTGGATGTAACAGGGCAAGTCTGTAAACAGTAAGCAGCTGGGATGTAGAATTTGCAATACCTGAGTTCAAATTATGTTTCTGCTTCTCTTTCCTCTCGTGAATTTGGGGCAAATCATTTAAAAGTGTATGTGTGTTTAAACCTCAATTTTCCTATCTGTCAAAGGGAGATAAAGCATATCTTGCATGTTCTTAGGATAATGTGAGGTAATTCCAGGTTAGCTGCTGTGAGGATGACAGAATAAGATGGCTTTGTAAAGAGTTAAATGCTACACCTATATGAGGTATAATTGCTGTAACATTAGTAAGTTGTAGTTCATCCATCCATGAGATTTATAATGAGCTTCCTCAGTTAATCAATTTAACTGAAATATTGTTGGATGACTTACCACTCTCCATTGACTTCCCAGGAAACTCCTGGGAATATTTGAGACCTGAGCAAGAGCCTTCAGCACAGTGTTATATTAGACAGGTTAATTAATGGAATTATATAATAAATACATCAAATATTACATGGGAGAGACTGTTCTATTGATACTAATAACTCCTGGGCAGACTCAGGCATCCCAATGTCTTTCCCTTACCCCAAATCCTATTGCTCAATCCTTTTCTCAGGCAAGCATGCAGAGTCTTGTGGATGCTGTTACCTCTGTGATCAACATCTCAGCAGTTGCTAGGACTCTACTTAAAGTGTGTTAAATGTGCTGAATCTTGGAAACAGAGGGAAATATTTTTTAGCTGAGTCTTCAGCAAAAGGCTCTTATCCTGTCACCTGTCACACTTTTATCTATTGCTCAAGTACCAAAAGGACCAGAAATTCTTCACCCCATGTTACTCTCGAGTAGTAGTGTTTATTTAGCATCCCTGACTTAGCAGTGGATTTTGCACCTTAGTCCATGGTCCCTTGATTTTCCTCCTTACCTTCTTCAAGACAGAGGCAGTGTCCAAGAGTGTGTTAGGAATAACTTCCCTACTCTTAAATATCCATCACCTGCCCCATCCCAAGATCACTCATTATTTGAGATGGACAGTTGCCATTTTCTAAATCTGAAGTAATGTGCGAATAAAAGCATCTTTATCAAGCTTTACTATTCTTATGTATCTGTAGTATAAATCATGGATTAAAAGCGACTGCATGCTTGCTTAGCAAATAGAATTTCAAAACAAGTCCCATAGACTCCTTTCCAAGCAGGTTATTGCTCCTATGTTCCTGCTATGAAGAAAATATAAAGGTACCACTGCCTGAAGGTAACTGTTTATTAATATTTCTCAATTCCTATTTCTACACTTCTCCCCTCTGGCTGCACTAAGACCAAGAATCCCCATCTGTGATCATGGCCTGATGAGTGCTGTGGGAGGAACCAACACCTTACTCCATTTGTCTCCACAAATCAGACTGTAGAGTCAGTGCTGGAGGGACTGAACATGGCGGAGAACACAGCTGCAGAGCATGACAATAAGGGAAACTGAGAGCTGCCATGTCACAAAGCCATTCCTATTAATTACTCAAATGGCAGCCAGTGTGTTGCCGAACATATTGGAGGGAAGTGAAAGTTTCCACTGTAACTGTATCAGAAGCTCCCTTTTTCTTTGCTAACAGAACTCTACATTTACCCATGTACTTCCTATACACCAGAAATCCATATGCTTCTAGTAAATCTGATGAAATCTGATGATGGGTCCTGATTAGCCTTAGCCAATGATTCTCAAACTCCTTGGTCTCAGGAACTCTTTACCCTCAAAGAATTGAGGACCCCAATGAGCTTCTCTTTTGTGTTTTATATCTATCAACACTTATTATTGGAGAAATTAAAACTTAGAAATATTTTAAAATGTTTATAAGTTATTTTAAAATCCACTACATGTTTACAAAAGTTAACATTTTCAGTGAAAAGGACTATATTCCTCAAAACAAATGAGTGGCAAGGGTGTGTAGTGGTTTTGCAGTTTTGCAAATGTCTTTACTATTTGGTGCAATCGATTCTCATGTTAGTTTCTGCATTCGATCTATTGCAATAGACTATTTTCATTAAAGTATAAAAACTGCATATATGCAGTGGGAAAAGGGAGAAATATTTTAATAAGTAAACTTCTCACATAATTGTGGATATTCCTCTCTGATATACTAAAACTTAACAAGGGGTAGTTTTTCAAATGTTAATTGATGAAACTAAAGCCATGTTAATGGACTTTTCATCTATTAAAACTCACTGACCTATCCTACACATTAAATGGAACTTTTCACCATACATAAGTTCAACAACATTGTGCACTGGTCGTTCGAAGAATGTGGGTTCACAGAGTTATGCAGCTCTTCTTCAAATGTTAATATATAAAAAAATCACACGTCACATTCACTCATATTCCTGACATCTCGTAAGAAAAGTCTTTAGTATCAGGAAGGTACCAAGCTCATGGTTACAGAACAAATTTTCCATAATTCTAATCTCCTAAAAACTTAAAAATTTTTTGACTGGCAACAAACATAATCACTAATTGTGGTTTTGGGTTTTTCCCCCCCTTCCTCCTGCTCACCCTCTTTGTCTCTCAAGTGGCAGGATTACTTCATTCATTCCCAAGGAAAATCTCTGCTAAATACCCAAGTATGAATACTTCTAGCTTGTCATCTTGTTATTGTTGCTGTTCAAGAAAAACATAGTATTCCACTGAAAAAGTGGTTGGTTCAGCTTGCAATTCAAACAGTTGCACATGTGATTTTTTTCTTGAGACAACAAATATACTTTAGATGCAGAAGTATTTCATGCCTATACTTCAATTCCATCACACAGAATATTAAAAAGATATGGGCTCACATGTCAAGATTTATTAATAATCTTTACTGCTTTATCAAGGACATTCTTGCGTAAAATGGTATTTTTTACTGCAAGTACATGGCAGTAAAGAATGTAATAACTAATACAGTCTAGTGCATCTACTTGGATTGGTGCTGATACAGTAATTTTATCTGCCATTGGTTTCACACCACCAGTGTGAATGGCAATGCAGTGAAAAAGGCTAGTAACATCTTAACATTATTACAAAAATCATTTTGACTTCATGGATTCCATGAAATGACCTGGGGTTCCCGCAGACCTCCACCCCCTACTCATTGAGAACTTTTGTTCTAAGTTCTTAGTCCCAGTGCCAGTTTTGGTTTGGGAGTGGATGTGAGATGTGATTCTGACCGGTGAGACCTGAAGGAAAGAAGTGTTCGTGGGCCTTCTGAGGAAGTTTCCCCTTCCTAAAAAGGGATGTGGGGAAGTGAGCATCCTCTTTCTACCTTGGGCTAGATACTGTCCTATCTGAATGAGGCTTCTGGAAAGGCTACAGCCATCTTGTGACCACAAAGGGAAACAAGCATAGGGTAAAGTCATTGCAGAAAGTGGGAGAGAGAGACAAGGAAAGAACCTGGGCTCTTGGTGAAATTGTTGAGCCACTGATCAAAATACATCTTTGGACTCTCCTCTTCTTCTGAACTTCAAGAGATAATCTTTAATTTTTAAAGGACATAAAAGAAAAAAATTTATGTGCATGTATGATAATAAATTAACTAGGACAAGTGTACAATATGAGTCATGTGGACTCTGAAGCAACATTAGTGTGCCCCAGAGAGAACTGTATGAGGTGAAATGTTGAGGACTACTCTGGCAGAGTAGGATAAATATCAAGGAGGTTATAGTATTTGCTTAACTACTCTGATTAGAGGTGATCACCATTCCTTAGAGATAAAAAGTAGAGACTGAGATCAGATACACCTGCGTATCCTGTATGGTTTTCTAGCTATATATAAATTAACTAGAAATAGCTTTAATTACAGGGTGTTAATTATTAATAAATCCTACTGTCATTTTTATAAGATTCCAAGCAAAAGCATTCCTGTAGGCACTGATTTATATATAGATATAGGACACAGGCTCAAGTAAGCAAAATTAAGAGTACTTTCTTCCTTGAAAAAAAATCTGAGCTTGCTATTGTAATGGTAATACTTAAATGTGAATTGTTTCCTATGTAGGTTATAAGACCATAGATAGGAGGAAGAAGCTTTGATGGCCAGTGAAAAGGGAATAGATTCTGGATGTAGTGTGATTGTCCGAGGAAGTGGGCCTGGTGTGTTGCATAAGGGGTTGTCTTTGAACGTTCAAGAGCCATAGTGCCCAAGAAGAGGGCATCAGAGACCTAAGTATTGGAAAGATGTTGTTTCTCCTCCTTTCCCAATAATGTTATTATATTAGAATATAATTATAATAAGTTCTGCTTTAATAACAAAGGCCCAGTTGTTTAGAACCACAAACTCATTAAAAATCTAATGTAGGAGATTAGTTGACCATAGAGTTGAGGGTCCATTTCTGGACTCTCTATTCTGTTCCATTGACCTATGTGTCTGTTTTTGTGCCAGTACCATACTGTCTTGATGATGACAGCTTTGTAATAGAGCTGGAAGTCTGGGATTGTGATGCCACCAGCTTTGCTTTTCTTTTTCAACATTCCTCTGGCTATTCGGCATCTTTTCTGGTTCCATACAAATTTTAGGATTATTTGTTCCATTTCTTTGAAAAAAGTGGTTGGTATTTTGATGGGGATTGCATTGAATGTGTAGATTGCTCTAGGTAGCATTGACATCTTCACAATATTTGTTCTTCCAATCCATGAGCATGGAACGTTTTTCCATTTCTTTGTGTCTTCTTCAATTTCTTTCGTATTTTATAGTTTTCTGAGTACAGATCCTTTGCCTCTTTGGTTAGATTTAGTCCTAGGTATCTTATGGTTTTGGGTGCAATTGTTAAATGGGATCGACTCCTTAATTTCTCTTTCTTCTGTTTTGGTGGTGGTGTATAGGAATGCCACTGATTTCTGGGCATTGATTTTATATCCTATCACTTCACTGAATTCCTGTATGAGTTCTAGCAGTTTTGGGGTGGAGTCTTTTGGGTTTTCCACATAAAGTATCCTATCATCTGCAAAGAGTGAGAGTTTTACTTCTTCTTTGCTTATTAGGATGCCTTTTATTTCTTTTTGATGTCTGATTGCTGTGGCTAAGACTTTTCTAGTACTATGTTGAATAGCAGTGGTGATAGTGGACATCCCTGCCGTGTTCCTGACCTTAGGGGGAAAGTTCTCAGTTTTTCCCCATTGAGAATGATATTCGCTGTGGGTTTTTCATAGATGGCTTTTATGATATTGAGGTATGTACCCTCTATCCCTATACTCTGAAGAGTTTTAATCAAGAAAGGATGCTGTACTTTGTCAAATGCTTTTTCTGCATCTATTGAGAGGATCATATGGTTCTTGTTCTTTCTTTTATAACCCTAACCCCCCTCCCCTCTAGAACCCTCAGTTTGTTTCTCAGAGTCTATAGTCTCTCATGGTTTGTCTCCCCCTCTGATTCGCCCCTTCATTTTTCCCTTCCTATTATCTTCTTTTTTTTTTTTTTTAACATGTAACGTATTATTTGTTTCAGAGGTACAGGTCTGTGATTCAACAGTCCTACACAATTCACAGCACTCACCATAGCACGTACCCTCCCCAATGTCTATCATCCAGCCACCCCATCCCTCCCACCCCCCACCACTCCAGCAACCGTCAGTTTGTTTCCTGAGATTAAGAATTCCTCATATCAGTGAGATCATATGATGTATATCTTTCTCTGATTGACTTATTTCACTCAGCATAATACTCTCCAGCTCCATCCACGTCGTTGCAAATGGCAGGATTTCATTCCTTTTGATGGCTGCATAATATTCCATTGTATATATATACCACATCTTCTTTATCCATTCATCTGTCAATGGACATCTTGGCTCTTTCCACAGTTTGGCTATTGTGGACATTGCTGCTATAAACATCGGGGTGCACATACCTCTTGGGATCACTACATTTGTATCTTTGGGGTAAATACCCAGTAGTGCAATTGCTGGGTCACATGGTAGCTCTATTTTCAACTTTCTGAAGAACCTCCATACTGTTTTCCAGAGCGGCTGCATTCCCACCAACAGTGTAGGAGGGTTCCCCTTTCTCCGCATCCCCGCCAACATCTGTCGTTTCCTGACTTGTTAATTTTAGCCATTCTGACTGGTGTGAGGTGGTATCTCATTGAGGTTTTGATTTGGATTTCCCTATTGCCGAGCAATGTTGAGCAGTTTTTCATGTGTCTGTTGGCCATTTGGATATCTCCTTTGGAAAAATGTCTGTTCGTGTCTTCTCCCCATTTCTTGATTGGATTATTCTTTGGGTGTTGAGTTTGATAAGTTCTTTATAGATTTTGGATACTAGCCCTTTATCTGATATGTCATTTGCAAATATCTTCTCCCATTCTGTCGGTTGTCTTTTGGTTTTGTTGACTGTTTCTTTTGCTGTGCAAAAGCTTTTTATCTTGATGAAGTCCCAATAGTTCATTTTTGCCCTTGCTTTCCTTGCCTTTGGCAATGTTTCTAGGAAGAAGTTGCTGCTGCTGAGGTCAAAGAGGTTGCTGCCTGTGTTCTCCTTTAGGATTTTAATGGATTCCTGTCTCACATTTAGGTCTTTCAACCATTTTGAGGGGTGGGGGAATGGGTTAACCTGGTGATGGGTATTACAGAGGGCACATATTGAATGGAGCACTGGGTGTTATACGTAAACAATGAATCATGGAACACTACATCAAAAACTAATGATGTAATGTATGGTGATTAACATAACAAAATAAAATTTAAAAAAAACCTAATTTAGGGTAGGAGGCACTTTATTTAGAAGCTTTCCTCTATCTTCTAGGTCACTATCTTAAAATGTGATCTCATTTCTTGTCAAAGGAGATGAGAAGAGTGTCAGGATGGCAATACTGTCTTCAGAATACTTTGGCCTCAAAGAGATTCATATCACTTTTTTTCTTTCAGTGGATAAAAGTGGCTTATGACCCTGCCTAACTGCAAGGTTACTGGGAATTCTAATCTCAGAAGGGAGAGGGGGAAGGAATATGGGTGAGCTCACATCATCTCCATTGCAGTTTGTCTTCCTAATTATGAAATACTTGGTATATGCTTCTGTCTACATGAAGAGTGCACTCAACCACCTCCTTAGGAGGATAAGTCGAAGTCCCATCTGGGAACTTAATTCTTGCACAGTGCACCACTCTAGGTGATATAGATCATTTCCATCATGTTCAGAAGGGGTGTATCTTGGTCTGGTGACCTATGGACTAAAGAGACAAGTTTATCCTATCTCCATTCTTCTAATATACATTCATGGAGAAGGAATAGGAAGGTATGATAAACAGTCCCATTCAGAAAGAATAGGAAATTTACAGTAGTCACTAGTCCATAGGAGTTCTGAAATTCTGCATTCTTTCCAGTCATATTTCTCTAGCTAGGACCACTCAATGGCTCCAACTACCTACAATGGCCTTACAAAGTTCCATCTTCAGTAGGTCCAGGATGAGAGAAGAGCTGGAAGAAAATGTGTACTAGAAATCTTTACCACAGTTATTCAAATTCAGAACAATATTTTAATGTAAATTGTAGAACTTATGTATATATGATATTAACATATTTTTAAATTCTCTGATTGTAAAATTCTGGAGTATTTATCAAGGCTAGACTTCTTTCCATGTTGTATGCATTTTCTTTGCACCCTAAGGATGTTCCTCATTTTCCCACTGGACAACGCAGCTAAGGAGAGAGCATTGAGGAATGTCAGAGATGGCATGATAATGCATCCATTTTAGTAATTAGCCTAAAGCCAGTTCTAGGAGGTGGCAGAGGACCAGATCATCTACATCTCAGGGGATGAATCATTTCATCAACTGTGAAGCTAGGCCTGGAGACATCCATGTCCTCAGAGCAATGTCATTTAGACATCATAGACCTTTGTATGGAGAAGTGTGTCTCAGGTCGTTTGTGTAAGAATACTCGTATAAAAGTGTCTCAAATTATAGACATTTATTAATCTCATGTAACAAAACATCTGGGGTTTGGTGGTTTCAGGGATAATTGAGCTCCTCGGCAGTGTCTTTGAACTCTTTCCTGCTTTCAGCTTGGTTGCCTTCAGCATTTCATTCCCACTAAATAGGTAACACAGCCCTAATCATCATGTCCTGTCAGGACAAAATCCAAAGGCAGGAAGGAAGAAGTGGCAGGTTAGAGTCATCTACTTTTATACCTCTATCTCTCATCAGAGAGAGAAGCCATCTCCAGAAGTACCTAGCAGTCATCATCTTCTGCTTCATTGGCCAGGATGGAGTCATATGCTCACTCCCATACGCAGTCAAGAAAGAAAATGAGATTACTATGATTCCAACTGGGCACATTGCAGAGCTCCCAAATGAGGGTCTGTCAAAAGGAAGAAGAGGAAACGGCTGCTGGGAGCCAACCAGTACTACCTGCCATCACCCTTTTCCATTGGAAAGCCAATAGGCACAGACTGATAGCCAAGTTAAGAAATTAGTAGTAATCATGCTTTATTAAGCTATCTGCTTGGTTATCTATCATCAGCTTCATAAATTGGCAGCTGCATAGCTCAACTATAGCAAATGCTTTCAGGAATAGTTATCGTTGACCTGCATAAAAGCACACTTTATATTAGGCTGTCAATCTGCCTGGTAGCACTCGACCTGGAGATATGAAAAGTAAAAATCAAAGAATGTAAAAGTGCAGTAGAATGTCAGAAATCATCTGGCCCCATACCCCATTTACTAGTGGGGCAACTGTGCTTAACTGATTTTCCTGAGTCACACATTGAGTTTGAAAGAAAACATGACTGGGTGCTTTTAAATAATCACTAAGTGAATTGGGTACTAGTCAGGCAATTCATGTATTACTCTTAAAGAGGTAAGAGGTCTACGTAATGGACCACAGAGACTGCTCTCTTCTGGGAACAACCTCTCTGCTTTGCCGGAAAAGAGGGAAGAACAGCTGTTTTCTGGGCGTTAGTGATTGTGTTGCTCTGTTTTGGGGGGACCTGAGGACTGGACTTTTTGGCATATATATGGAAAATTTAGCCGGATTTATCCATGTTTTATTTGCTCCTTAGAACCCCTTCAGGGGACGAGCAAAGCAAGAAAATTCTCAATAACTTTTGTGAGACATAAGTCTAAAAAATTGCAGATGCTTTAGTGCTGAAAATAAAATTCTTGAGCTTTTTTTTTTTTTAAAGATTATTTATTTGACAGAGAGAGACACAGCAAGAGAGGGAACACAAGCAGGGGGAGTGGGAGAGGGAGAAGCAGGCTCCCCGCAGAGCAGGGAGCCCGATGCGGGACTCGATCCCAGGACCCCGGGATCATGACCTGAGCTGAAGGCAGTCGCTTAACCAACTGAGCCACCCAGGCGCCCCATTCTTGAGCTTTTATGTAGTCTTTTTCTCTTTGTGTCCAGATACTCTTTTTCCTCCTGTTACCTTATTGATAATATTTTGAGTTTGATAGAAATAGTCACCTTAGGGGCGCCTGGGTGGCTCAGATGGTTAAGCGTCTGCCTTCGGCTCAGGTCATGATCCCAGGGTCCTGGGATCGAGTCCCACATCGGGCTCCTGACTCAGCGGGGAGTCTGCTTCTTCCTCTCCCTCTGCCTCTCCCACTGCTCATGCTCTCTCTCTCTCTCTGTATCTCTGTGTCTCAAATGAATAAATAAAATCTTAAAAAAAAAAAAAAAGAAATAGTCACCTTAGAAATAAGAAAATATTTTGGTCGGAAGATGGGAAAGATTATTTAAATTTTTTCCTCTTTTTTGTTAAACATGTTTTCTTATAGTTTTGATCTTAAGCCTGAGAATATGTATTTGGAGACCGAGGAGGTGTCTTGCATAGGCGTACCTTTGACTCTGGAAGGCTGAGAGAGGCCAAGGTGGGGCTTCAAAGACTGGGAGTTAGGAGCCGGCTTCTTACGGGCTTTCTCCAGATTCTAAGGCTTGAGAAAGATAAATGAAGGGGACCTTCTATATTGGAGATGACGAACAGGTTTTATCTTATATGCCAGCTTTGAGAAATTTGTCATAAAGTCTTCAAGCTCTGTGCTGAGGAGGATTAAGGGAGCTAGGTTTGTCTTTAGAGAAAATTGGCAAAGATGGAAATAAGTAGAACTCTCCTATACTCATGGTAGGAGTATAATTGGTATAACCACTTTGGAAAACAATTAGACATTGTCTCATAAAGTAAATGTGTATATCTTCTGGGCTGGCAAGTCTCCCTTTAGCTAGCTATCCTAGAAAAACTCTTATAGCGGGCATCAGAAGATTCACAGAAGGACAATCAAAGCAGGTTTGTAATAGCCCAAACATGAAACAACCTAACAGTCCACCAAGATGAGAACAGATACAAAAACTATGGTTAACGTATATGGTGAAATAGTATACAAACAATGGCCATGATGAACCACAGCTTCATGCGTCAAGAATTTTATAAACATACTGAGCAAGAGAGGCAAATCTCAAAAAAAAATATATATATATACACATATATATATACACAAACATACACATATCCACATATATATACATACACATACATATGTTTTCATTTGTATAAAGTTCAAAAACAGGCAATACAAAATTGGATTTTTTAAATATGTACATATAGGTATAAAACTATAAAAAGGGGAAAAATTATTATTATACAAGTCACCCGATGGTTTTCTCTGAGAGCAGTGAAACATGGCACATAATCTGGAAGGAAACTCTAAGATAACACTGATGTTCTATCTCTTAACGGGCATGTAACATAAACTGGTGATCATAGTGTTCTGTAAACTATACATATCTTATATATATGTACACACTAGTCTGTATATATGATGTTTCAAAATTGAAAAATTTGCGTGGACATGGGGTGAGAAGTGGTCATACATGTGCCATGTAGAGGTCAGAACTCTTAAACATGGACCTTTCCAGCTCCTCGAGGTGGAAAATGGACAGAACTTTTGGGGAAGAAGGCATGTTTAAGGATAAATGTGTTTGTGAGGGCCCCTTATCTGTCTCTCCAGAAACCCAAGCTTGGTGGTAGGTAGCAGAGTACACCAGGACCAGAAGAGAGAACATCCTCTAATATTTATGGAAGAGCAAAGATAATTAACAGGTTTAAAGGAAAAAGTATATTTAATGTTTGTTATGGGATGCAGTATTCTTAACAAGCAATGTTGCAGATATATTGATTTTTTTTTTCTAATTACACTTTCTGAAATAGCATATTTATGTTGGATTTTCAACCAGAATTCCCCAGGATAATTAGAGTTCACCAGCAATTCAGTTGAGGACTGGAAGTATGCCCAATTTCATTTTTCCTATACTTTTCTGCAGGGAAGGGAAATAGGAACAAACTTTCTTCTCGATTGGTAGAAGGTGCCACGGTAAAGACAACTTTCCAGCCCCCAACCACCTGCCTCATTTACTCCTTCCTCTTCTTCTTAGTGACCACAGGTCTAAGATCTTTCTCCGGAGGTTTTAATGCTTTGTCCCTTGTCCAGCTGCATAGGCTTGGTGGGAGGTGATGGGGAGGGTGTGAAAGGATGCTGGATAGTTCAAAACATGAGAAATGGCCAGGTAATCTCTATTTTAATACCTGGGACTATTCTAATGTATGTCTTTTTTAGATACCGCTTCCTTAAAGCAACTTTTTCCTCATTTGTTTAAAAAAAAAAAAAATGTGTTCACTATTGCAACTTGGGTTGGAGGAGAGAGAATACATTCTAAGAAAATAACCAGATTTGAAATGCAAGATTTGTAGGTCAGAGATCTGCAGCAGGAGTCTCACAGAATTATACTCATGGGCCTTTTGAGCTAGAGAACAATTCCTAAAGCTTCTGGAAAGACCATTTTGAACTGTGAGTACTGTACACGATGCCTGATAGACTGTTTTTAGGCCAAAAAAAAAAAAAAAAAAAACCCCGATAAACTAGTTTGTGGGCTATGAAATAATTTCAAGAAATGCTTCATCAAACACTGAACTAATTTGAATACTAAAACAATTCTGTGCTCAACCATGAACAAATTGGTCCTCAGTAAAAATTGTTTCCTACATTGGAAACAAAAGAACAAAGTCTTTTTTCCTTCTCCCATAATTAAAAAGGGCTGAAGAGTTGAGTTGGGAAAGGAACAAAGGGCACACTCAGATGTGAGCTCTCTGACTCATGGAATCATGGAATCCCAGAGCTGGAGCTGTCTGTGGCTGTTTCACTTATAGACTAATTAGCTTGTGGAAGGGTGAGTGATTGTTAAAATGCCCTGGGCCCCTTCTAACTGGCTGAGTTTGGCTCACTGATGGTGCAGCCCAGGAACTTGTATTTTAACAAGCTCTCCAGATGATTCTGACACAATCCTAGAGCATCTTCTAGTTCAACACCTCATGTAGATAAGAATGCGTCAGCTAACCATCTAATTCAAGGTAATAAACATTGAGCACATACTACCTACTAGGCACAAAACTGAGTAACCCATGTTCTGACCTTTAAAGGGTTTGTTGTTTAGCTGGAAAAACTAATGTGCTAAGTACTTTTTCCACAAATAGAACAGAAGCTACCTAGCAGGAGAAAAAGTTTCTTCTGTAGTGTTGCGAAGAGGATGAAGGAGGTACAATGAGGAAGCTGAAAAAGGTTCATAGAAAAGGTGAGATTTGATGTAGCCCCCATGGTCCTGTGTTATGGGGTAGGTACTGAGGAGGAGGAAGAAACTTTCCAATTTTCAGGATTCTTCTAGCTAGACTAAGAGTTAAATTTATATGAGACAGATTAACAGGAGAAAAAAACAAAGTTTTATAACATGAGCATAGAGGCCCAATAATGAAATTGGAACTAAAGAAATGACCAAGGCGAGGAATTTTTTACTTTTTAGATGCAGAAACAATAAATCTGTGAGGAATTGGCAGGACAAAGAAAATTTAACTTTCGGAGCTTCAGTTAGTGCCGCCAGATAAACTGGGGAGACCCCAGGCCTTGACCCAGGCCATCCCAAAGAGGTGTCACTCCAGACTCTTGGTCTTTTCACAAGAAAAAATTCAAGAACAGACACAAGACAGCAGAGAGACTAAAGTACACTCTCCAGATAGGAGAATGCGTGAGCTCAAGAGAGCAAGAGCTGAGAGCCCTGGGGTTTGGGTTTCCATTTTTTATTGACAGTTGTTAACTAGGGGATAGAATATATATTACTTAAGGTGGGGATTTCTTGGAAGCGAAGTTTGTGATTTTTCTTCCTCATTTGGTCAGGGGTTTCCAGTCTCCTTTGTCAACCATCTTGGGCCTGTCTGGTTTGATCTGGCTTCTTGTGGCTTCATTTTGGAGTGCTGCCAGATAGGCCTCTGACTTTCCCGATTGCTGGCCACGACTTTTGCTGGCCTCCAGGCCTCCTGCTAGAACCCAGCTACCTGCCTTTAATATTAGTAAGAAATTCTGAGCAGAATTTGGGTGGGAGTAGTAAATGAGTCAAAAGTAACAAAGATTGTTTATGCAGCCTTCTCAGCTCTCAATTTTCTGTCTCTGAGAATGTGTACTTTACCTTCTGGTACAGGGAGGGTAACTTGCACATTGAGATTTATTTCCTGCTTTCAAGGGGACAGAGTCAGGTCTGACCATCCTTCTTGTATAGGCTGCCTCTTAACTTCTGTTTAAAATAATACGCCGAAGTGACATAATTTCGGGGTGGCCTGCCCTTGGCCCCTACAGTGCCACGTGTTTTCTAGACAAAGAGCTTGCGCTGGGAATGAATATCTTTGTTTGGATAACATCAATAGATTAGTGTTCCTAGAATGTAAGATTTTCTCATATAATTATTGTTAATAATAGTAACAGTAACTGTCATTTATCAAAAATATAGTATGGGGGTGCCTGGGTGGCTTCGTTGGTTGAGCGTCTTACTCTTGGTTTCAGCTCAGGTCATGATCTCAGAGTCCCGAGATCGAGCCCTGCATCGGGCTCCAAGCAGAGTCTGCTTGTCCCTCTTTCTCTGTTCCTCTTTTCTCTCTTTCTCTCTGTCTCTGTATCTCTTTCTCTCATAAATAAATAAATAAATAAAATCAATAAAATCTTTAAAAAAAAAAAAGAAAAAAGGATGTAGTATTGATATGGGAAACAAAGGCAGAAGAAAGATTATTAAATTGCCTTACTACCTACAGCCCATTGACAAGTCCTTCAAACAGGCGGAGTGACATTCTTCTAGGGACTCAACTGGCTTGATGTAAATACTTCGCTAAGGGCAACAGGCAATCTTAGCTCAACCCCCAGGGGTCCTGTAAGTCTGCTTTAACATATAAAAATTCCTTTAGAAATTTCCTTTATCTCTAAACACCCCAAGATGCGTGTTGGCAATCATTCCCCAAGCATATGGCCCACTGATACACGTCTGAAGGGTCTCATGACTAAGGTTTTATCAGATGGTAATAAATGACCTTTTCCTAACAATAGCTAGTCCCCTCAAGGTCCTGGAAACCTTGTTTCCAAAATTCCTTAGAGACCTAGGCTGTAGCTAAGCCCCTCCCAACTTGTAGGTGTATAATCACCTCCCCTCAGGACCTCTGCCCACCGGTCCCGTCCCCGTGCTTTAATAAAACCACCTTTTTTGCACCAAAGATGTCTCAAGAATTCTTTCTTGGCCATGGGCTTTGAACCCTAACGTTTTTCCCACATCAGTATATACCAGGCTTGATCTTAAATGTTTTATATCATTTACTCTTTACAACCACTCTGCCAGATGGTATTATTGTCCCCATTTTACAAATGAGGCAACACCAGAGCATGTCTTACTTGTTGTATCCCACTGTTAGTCTGTTGCAGAGGTGAAGTTCAAGTTTAGGAGTGAGATTGTGAGGAGGTAAATTACTAGATTTTGAAAAAACACTGCGGCCAGAAGCAGATTATGTTTGAGTAAAGCCTGCCAGGAAGCGCTACTGTGCTTCATTTGTGTGAGGTGTTTGGCTGAGAAGCTGTGCGATGGATACACACAGTGGGCAACTCTCCTGAGTCTCAAGACTGCGCTGACTTTTTTGACCCCAAATTTCCCATTCTCTTCTAGGAAAGAATTTTTTTTTCCTTTTTTCTCTCTCTTTTTTCCTCCCAGTTCCTTTTAAAATTTAGGACAGTCCATTGATTTCTGTAATCCAACTGTATTACCGAGATATTTCCACTTATCCATTCATGGGCCTGACTTGGAGGATGGAACTGTTTGGGGGAAAAGGAAGGTGTGATATTGTGATTTAAAACAAATATATATTTGGTCTTTGTCCCTGTTTTTTGGCACAAAGCTCTGAAAATCCTTGGAATTTCCTAAATGATGAGAGCAACAAAGGTGTCTTTGTTAGGGTAACGAGGTGAGATTTAGAAAGCCAGTAGGTAACCAACGGGTGGGGCCTGGTTGCCACAGAAGCCAACCCTGTGATTGGCGGGTTGGAACTTTCAGTTCCATCCCTTGAACTCCCAGGAAGGGAAAAGAGCTAGAGATTGAGTTCAGTTGCCAGCAGGTGGTGATTTAATCAGCTGTGTCTATGTAATGAAGCCTCCATAAAACCCCGAAAGGACAGAGTTTGGCAAGTTTCCAGATGGGTGAACACCTGGAGATTTAGGGAGAATGGCTTGTGGGAAGAGAGCATGGAGGCTCCTCACCCTTTCCTCATACCTTGCCCTATGCATCTCTTCCATCTGGCTGTCAGGTAGAAGGTTTCTCTGAGTTCTACAAACCACTCTAGCCAATTAGTCAAACCTGAAGAGGCAGTCATTGGAACCTTCTGTCTATAGCCAGGCAGTCAGAAGCATAGGTACCAACCTGGGCTTGCCATTACTGTGTGAAGTGGGTGGGGATATACAGTGTCAGAATTGAATTGTAGGACCCTCAGCTGGTGTTGGAGAATCGCTGGATGGTGCAGATGCTGCCCTCCTCCCCCTCCCCCATTGGAACTGTTGTCAGAACCATTAGTAGGATAGAGTCTGCCCTCTCAACCATCTTCCCTAATGAGGGAAGAAGGACACACATTTTCTCTCTCCAGTGGCCAACATGGTGGCAAGTTTACCATTCCTTTTCAGTAGGTTGCTGGTTTTTTAGATCTGTTCCTAACAGGCTCTTCATCCGCCCTGTGCTATCCATGTCCAAATGCTGGATGTTGAGGACAGCTCACCTGTGGCTTGTTTCGGGGCTCCTCCAGGTGAGGGCATTTTCCTGTACTGTTTCCTGGCATGGGTATCTGCCAAGGCTGGACTTCTTGCTGATTCTCATTCCCTCGGTGGTGAATCTTCCTTAGAGCCTCTTGAGGCTGAGGTCCCCGTGCTCTGGTGGAAGGCCCTAGTAGGGGAAGCCAGCTACTCTGCACAGTATCCATTCAGCCCAAAGGAAACTCAAGTGTTCTCATTGAGTGGTGGTGGTTGGGCCCCTCCCAGTTTCACCTTCTGTCTCCTGCCCCCTTTCTTACCTGGCAATGTCAAATAATCAGGTACCCTGCAGATTCAGCAACTCAGCAACCTTCAGACCAGTCACCACTGACCCTACCTAGGGGGGAAAAGAATTGGGCATAATCTTTGAGGTAGAAAGAGGTGCCAAGTCCAATGTATCCCCTTCTCTCGTGGAGAGAGAAAGGTGCCGGTATAGTGTATTAGTCTGTTCAGGCTGCCATAACAGAGTATCACAGGCTGGGTCCCTTAAAGGACAAGGGGTCAGCAGGCTTCTCTCCTTGGCTTACCGGTCATCTTCCCCTCCCTGCGTCCTCACATGGTCTGTCTTCTATAACCTGTCTTTGTTCCTAATCTCTTCTCATGAGGGTACCAGTCATACTGGATTAGGGTCCACTCTAATGACTTAATTTTAAATTAATTACTTTTTTACAGACTCTGTCTCACATTCCGAGGCCCTGGGGGGTTAGGACTTCGACATATGAATTTTGGGGAGACACAGCTCAGTCCATAGTACGTAGTTACTACTTCCTGACCTAAGTTTGGGGATACCCCCTAGGCTCATCTTTCTTTATATAGACATCTAGGATGGGATTTTTCAGAACGGGTTTTTCTGAAGTAAACCCTTTCGGTCAGCTCTGTGGTGACGCAGCAGGCATGATAAGGTGGTAGTGCTTATGCCTTTGGATTTAGAAGATGAAATATTTAGTGCCTTTCATTTCCAGCTGAGATCCACCTCCCTGGAAATTCCCATACCCTCCAGTTAAAAGTCAGGGGCAGGCTGTTGGCTGTGGAGTCACTCTAAGGAAGCAAGAAGGGCCTCTTTTGGTGATACTTCATGTGAGCGTTTTACATTTGTATTCTGCTTCAGCATTTTCAAAGCACTTCCCACACCATCCGGGTGGTGGGTAGGGCAAGCATTCTTCTGTCATTTTGCAAGGGAGGAAAGCAAGGCTCCCAGAGCTACTAAGTGATTTCTCCAAAGACAGGGCAGCCTGGCTAGGACTAAGTCACCTTCATCCCCACTCCAAAGTGCTACCATCACCTCTAGGGGAGGTAGAGCAGGAGAAGGGAGGACAGATGTGGGCCCACTGGTTCTTATATGTGGAGGCTACTATATGAAAAAATTAAAATTAGCAAAGAGGGGACTTTGTACACGATGAACTTTCTCTGCTATGCATTAAAGCTCACTTTGTTTTTGCAAGATTCAAAATGGTCTTTTAAATGTGTTTGATGCTTTAGCACTGAAAGAAAAATTTTTTTATTGTTGAATTGTCTTTTATTTAAAAAATGTAATGTTTATCCTCTCTAAGAACCTTTGTATCAAAAGCTTTTAGAGAAACCAGGTTGTAAAATGCTAACTCTTGGAAAGCTTCTTGCTTTTCAGAGTAAAATGCTGTTTGCTAGAAAGGGTTGTTCCTTTGTTGATCCTTCATTCACTTATCCAGTGATTGGTGGGCAAGTATCAAGGGACTACTGTGTGTGAGATCCTGAGCTGAGCATCACTTGGGAAGAGCTTACATCAAGGTAAAGCTACTAGTGCTTTGTTTATATCACTGGAAAAGACACTGTCACACACACAAAAAAGCATCACATTGCCAGAGTTTTTGATTAGGTTGTGAAGCTGTGCTAGCATTAGAATTTTATGGATTAATTTCTATCCTTTTGATATAGTCCAGTAGTTTCTGGAAAGACAGATGCTATAGTTCTGAAAGATGCTTTTCCCTGATTTGGGGCCCAGCAAGGCTTGTCTGATCACTGTTTTCCATCCTTCTAAACTAGGCCTGTCCTCTATTCACCTAGAATTTTTTGTAAGCTAAGGGAATGTCGGCAACAGAGGTTGGGTCCGGAAATCCTATGCCTGCATGTTCCCATACAGTGGAATGCCTCAAAAGTCAAGAGCAAAGGTCATTTGCTCCGCCCTTCTCTGCAGGTCCTGCTCACTCTTTCATTCCCTTGACTCAAGATCCTGCCTGTGTACATTCCCTGTGTTAGCTGATTTGCCTGGATTGACATCCTCACCCCTCCAGTCACATTCTAGAAGGGGACTTCTAAGATACAACTTGACATAACTAGAGCCAGAAAGAATATAGCAACTAAGGATTTGTATCCTGATGATTAAAAGTATGGCATTCTTGTGGAGAAAGGGAGTCTGGAGTTCAACAGGAGAAGAAAAGTGATTCTTTGTATTTTCAAAGGTAAGTAGCTGATTAAAAAGACTATTTTGGAGTGTGCTGGTATGTAGTTTCTCAGTTATCCCACAGCCTGAGAGGCTTCTGACTGCAGACATCAAGTTCAAATAAGTACCAAAAATGGAAAGTTTTAATCACCGTAAGTTTAGCAAGGAGACACACCCATCTGGCTAGTAGTATTTCTTTTAGTGTTGCTCTATTTTGTGTTTTATCTCTTAGAGTGGAAAAACAGACAATCCCCCTCCCCCAAAAAAAACTTCCCTGCTTGCATTCTGGTTTTTAAATTTAAAACGGCAGCAAAATGAAACATACTTTTAAGACCTCTTTCTCTTTATACCTTGAGCATATAATTCATTACAGTGTACAGTTTATATAACAATACCAGAAGATAAGAGATACAATTATTTAAAAAGAATTGAATCTCACAGAAAACCTTTTATTTTAATTCTGTTTGACTTTCAAATTGAAATGCAATCAATGGAGGTAACATTGTCACAATGTTACTAATATTTGATGAATAGCAAGGAAAATTACTGGCTTTAATAAATTGTCATTGATTTTCATTTCATGAGATGGAAAGACTGTCAAACTGAATACAACTTCATCAATGCAAGACTTTAATTTGTCAATGACATGATTTTTGTAACTTCATGTGTGCAAATTCACCATCCCCTTGAGCTCGCTCATGAGGATTAAAAGAGATTTGTTCAACAAATTGTCCTCCAGTGCCTCCTCTGGCACTCTTCTGGAAGCTAGGGATAGAGCAGTGAACACAATGGACAAAAATCCCTGTCTTCCTGGAGCTTACAGTCTAGAGGAGAGAGACTGAGCAGAGTCCAGAAGGTCATTTCCTAGCTCTTCAGAAGAGGATAAATGCAATGGAGAAAGAGAAAACAAGTGGGTGTGGGAGGGCTGGGAAAGGTGAGATTTTAGATGAGATGGGTGGAGATGTCCTCACCAAGAAGGCAAAGATTTGAAGGGGGCAAGGGACAGGGCTGTGGTGGGGGGATTTGGGCAAAAAGCACTCCAGTGGAGGTAGGAGCAGATGCTGAGCCTGGAGGCAGCACCTGCTTGTTGAACTCAGGGAGCATGGGAGCCAGAGTGGTCTGTGTGAATGGGGGAGAGTAGTGGGAGAAGAGAGAGGGCATGCTCATGTTGCTTTAGTAACTCTGCCGTTACTCTCACTTGAATTGAAAAGAGAACGTCATGGTGGAGTGGAGGGGAATGGGCCCTGAGTGAGGATTTTGTGCAGCCTTTTCCTCAACACACGCCACCAGCAACCTCACTGGTGTCCTTTCAAGAGCTGGAGTGTGCCAAACGTGCCCCCACTCTGGGCCTTAGCACGCGCTCTTCTTTCTCCCTGAAATGCTCTCCTGCCATCCCTGCTCTTCTCACACCTCAGTCCTCCCCTGCCTTCGTGCCTCCAGTGGGAACACGAGCTCCAAAAAAGGCCTCTGCTAACACCTAAAGGAAGTTTACCCTATTTTTTCTCCGTTCCCTCATCCTCTTCCTCCCTAGATTGTATTATAATTTGCAAAAGCCTGTTTGAGTTTTTGTTAAATTGTTTCCAATTATTAAGTTATTTATTTGCTTATTATCTATCATAAGCTCCCGGGAATAGAATAAATATCTGCTTTATTATTAATGCTGTTTACAGAGTGCCTGGCACATCGTAGGTAGTCCGTAAATATTTGATGAAAAAAATGAACGTACAGGAATAGCTTTGAGGGTAGCAAAACCAGGATTGGTGTTACTGTTTTACTATCAAACTCTGCTCTGCTGATAGAGAGTGATCCCGAGACCCAATAGTACATCACGGTCAAGCACAAGACAGGCATGGACTAAAGTCTCATAAATACCTTGCCATTCACATTCCCAGGAAAGGCCACTCTCAAGTGAACCTCCCTGTGCCTTCTCAGCAGAGGGGGTTCGTCCCTTCTATTCGAGGCCCACAGTGTGGCCTTAGGAAACTCACGTTATTTATATTCGTCAGTGAACTCCTCCAGCACTGAATTATAGGCCCCCAGAGAGCAGGGAACTAGTTTTATCTGGTCAAGAATGGATGGTACATGGCACGTGATAAGGTCTCAGTCAAAGTTTGGGGAATGAAACTACCCGCTGTATTCATGCTCCATGCGGGGCATTCTGCTAGGTGCTTTACTTTTTTTTTCTTCCTCAAAAGTGACTTTTGAGTTTAATCAAAACCATCTATATATGCCAGTCTTAATTCTCCTGAGTCCACCACCGATTTAGACTGAGTTAAATATGTATTAACACTAAGCAAAGGTCTATTTACTTGGGTTCCAGGCACACGGGAAAATGTAGAAATGGCATCATTTGCCTCTGGCTTCCTTAGGGTGGACAGAGCTGGTTACAGACCGAATGCTGATGACTTCTTTTGGAGGTTACTGAACCCTCACTTTTCATGACTTTTCTCCTTAAAGGAGAAGTCTGAGTTGGTTCTCAAGTATCAGATGAACAAAAACACATGCACTGAGATAACCCTACTCCCTGGCTGCTTTGCCAGAGCAGTGGTGCCCAAAAGTTCTTTTAAAAATAGACTTCTTGGGCGCCTGGGTGGCTCAGTGGTTAAGTGTCTGCCTTCGGCTCAGGTCATGATCCCAGAGTCCTGGGATCAAGCCCCGCATCGAACTCCCTGCTCCATGGGAAACCTGCTTCTCCCTCTCCCACACCTTCTGCTGTGTTCCCTCTCTCGCTGTGTCTCTCTCTGTCAAATAAATAAATAAAATCTTAAAAAAAAAAGAAACCTTAAAAAAAATAGACTTCTTTTTTATTTTTTTTAAAAGATTTTATTTATTTGACAGACAGTGAGAGAGGGAACACAAGCAGGGGCAGAGGCAGAGGGAGAAGCAGGCTTCCCGCCGAGCCGGGAGCCTGATGTGGGGCTCGATCCCAGGACTCTGGGACCATGACCTGAGCTGAAGGCAGACGCTTAACGACTGAGCCACCCAGGTGCCCCGAGACTTCGTTTTTAACTACTTTATTTAGAAAGACATGAATTGGCACAGTAGAAATCAGAATGCCTGACCAACAGGATTGGGCTGACCAGTCTAAAATTACGTCTATTCCATGGTATGTGGGAAACCAAAACACTCATTTGTTCTCTGAGCCCTGACAATTACCATGGTCTGTGTTTCTCTTCTTCTAATAGAGGACACGTGGTTATATCACTATTTTGCAGAAGGAATTCCTTAGTACAAGGTTAATTATTGTTTTATTTTTCTTCTGAGTCAAGATTAGATAATTAGAAATTTATCCCTACAGCAAGTATCCTATAATGCTGCAGTAACTTATTGGTTAGGTATTATGTGTATTAATCTCTTTTACAATGAGAAACTGATGCCCAGAGACATAATTAGTATTAAATATTAGAGTCTGAATTCAAAGCCAGGTCCAATTCTAAGCTCCTGTTATTTCTCCATATCAAGCTTCTTCCATGTTGGATCAGTGGATTGATGGGCGGGTAGTTGGATAAATGAATGAGTAAACGAACACAGGAAGCAACTGTGGACATATACAGGGGTCACAGCTGATTAGATGGATGTAGTTTTAGTGCAAACCTATGGAAACCAGTAATATTTGGGTCATAGTTATATATAGAGGTTTTAATAATGCTGGATGTATTTAATGGACTTATATTCTTATAATGGAGATATATCAGAAAATAGTTGGAATCTTCCCACACAGTATAATATACCACATCATGAATAATTAAGCTTCATTAAAATCCATTTAGAAATATATGTTGAGGGGCGCCTGGGTGGCTCAGTCTTTAAGCGTCTGCCTTCGGCTTAGGTCATGATCCCGGGGTCCTGGGATCGAGCCCCATGTCGGGCTCCCTGCTCCTCCCTCTCCCACTCCCCCTGCTTGTGTTCCCTCTCTCACTATGTCTCTCTCTGTCAAATAAATAAATAAATCTTTAAAAAATATATATATATATATGTTAAATGTAGCAGTCACATAGTCTGACTTAATAGAATCCTCCATGTGCAATTAATGTGTAAGCTGTCATTTTCTGCTGGTTTGTCTGTTCTGAAAATGAAGTTTGCAAACTGAATTTTCACCTATAGAATGTCAATATTCTTTCTAGTCAAAGTAGGAAGACACTGAAAGTGGATGGCTCCAACTGTCATATGCCTGAGGCTGTTAGAAGGTCTAAGGGTCTTAAATTGCATAGGGGCAGAGTGTATTTTTCCCTCGTATGCTCTAATAAACTATCTCATCGTGTCGTGTCTATGCAGATGAGCTCCACCTCCAGAATGTGTATGTCTTGAGGGCTTTTCCTTCACTTTTACAAATCATCCAATATATTGCTAGACATATATTGGAAGCTTAATTAACCTTATTGAATGGATAACATCTCTCAAAGCTAAAGAGAACCTTGGTGCAAGTACGGAACTGTAACATTTCAGAGTAAGTAGGCACCTGCTCAAAGGGAGAAGTTAGTGTCATATGGAAGTTGAAGTAGATACTTACAGGAGAAATAGGAGAAAGGAGAGAGCCAAAGATGTACTCTCTTTGCAGACATCACCGTATTTTGAATTCCACGTCTGTGTGACAGCTCCCTGCACACCAGCCCAGCTAAGATACGATCTGGCCCTTGGTACGAGGTTATACAGCATTTCCAGGCTCCAGGCCAAGTGTGGAAGTAGATATTTCCAACAATAAGTACTAATTAGAAAAAGAAAAAATATATATATAAATATGTACACACATACACACATATGTTTTCAGGTAAATTTCAGTGGCTGAAGGTAGGTAAGTAGGCTAGTGTGGTTTAAGAAATATAAATGATATATTCTTGTTTATTTTCCAACCATAAGTTTTTATTGGAAGTGGCAATATTGAAATTATGTCCTCTTGTGTCACAGTAAGAACAAGTTACATTGCATATTCTTTTGGCATATATTGTTTCATGTGAAACTGCAAAAACCCAACCAGGTAAGGAGAGTGGGTATATTTTCCCCATCTAGACAAGAAAAATACAGAGGTTCAGAGACCTTATGTTACTTGCCCAAGCAAGTCTGTATGGTGTGAAAGAAGACTTCTGACTCCCAATCTGGTGTTCTTCCTCCAGGCCCTGGTTCTCTGATAACGGTAATTGTAGCATGATGGCCACTCAGCTCTGTGTGAAGAGGCAGAGATCGTACACTTATCTTCTATTTCATGCCTGTCTCTTGCTTTTCTCCCTGCCCACCCTCTCTCCTCCAGCCTGTTTTCTCTGTGCACCAAAGGAATGAAGAACAGTGTTCAAATTAAACCTTGTTAATTTTTTTTTTTTAGCTGATTTGGAACACTTGGCATAATAGTTTGAGAGTCTATTTGCTTATTTTACCATTTTACCCTTATATCAAGTGTTTTGGAAAAATGCAGCTCTTGATCATGTAGATAGAAATCACCAGTATTGGGCGCCTGGGTGGCTCAGTTGGTTAAGCAACTGCCTTCGGCTCAGGTCATGATCCTGGAGTCCCGGGATCGAGTCCCGCATCGGGCTCCCTGCTCGGCAGGGAGTCTGCTTCTCCCTCTGACCCTCCTCCCTCTCATGCTCTCTGTCTCTCATTCTCTCTGTCTCAAAATAAATAAATAAAATCTAAAAAAAAAAAAGAAAAGAAAAAGAAATCACCAGTATTTATGAGATCAAAATAACCCTCATTAAGGCTATTGAAAATGAAGTGTAAATGGCCACACCTATCTGCTGCATTTATTTGACTTCTACTGCCCAGCATGGAAAGGAGAATTTTAGAGGAATTCCTAAAAACAGTAGGAAAACTGTAGTGAATGGAACAGTATTGAGCAGCAGGGGAGCAGCAATGGTGAGGGAGGGGTTGGGCGTGGGACATCAGCCCTGCCATGGCTCTTCTAGGCCTGTGCTGTCCATTAGAGTAGCCAGTAACCACACTATTTAAATTTAAGATAAAATCATATTAAATATTCAGTTATTTAGTCACACTGAGCACATTTCAAATGCTCAGGAGCCCCATGTGGCTAGTGACTACCGGATTAGTGCAAATAGAGAACATCTCTCTTGCTGCAGAACTTAATTGTATTGCTGCTTTTAGCAGATGAGCAAAATCGCTCATACCATTTCAAAGTCATTTAAGTAAGGGAAGAACAATGAGCCATCTCTAAGGATCCTTTCATCCCTTCCTCCCATCCTTTCTTTTGCTCTTCATTCCTTTGTTCCTTCCTCCTTTGTTCTTCTTCCAACAAATATTTAGTGAGCCATTACAATGAGCCTGGCACTGCCCATGTCCCAGAGCTATGATAAGAAAAGATACGGCTCCTACTGGCAGACAGGTGACAATATAGTAAGGGATTCAGACCAAGTGAAAACTGGCAATTATGATCGAGTGTGCTTAGTGCTATGTGGCTCCTAACCCCAGTTCTGGGGCCTCGGGTTTACAAAGAGGAAGGGACATCAGAAAGCTAAGACCTGGAGGATCTGGGGAAGATATCCAGGTCTAAGAGAGACAAGGAGAAGGAAGGAGGAAGAGTGTTCCAGATAGATGAAGAGGATGGTAGAAAGGGAGAAGAGGGTGGATTCCAGGCACAGAGAGAAATCAAAGATAACCAGAGGGTATGATGCAAGCAGAAAGAGAAGGGACCGCAGAAATGAGAGGAAGCAGACCCTGAAGGGTTTTATAAGCCATATTAAGATGTTTGTATTTCATCCTAATGACAATGGGAAGTTCCCAAGAGATTTAACATAGGAGGGTGACTCTGTTATATTTGTATTTCTGAAAGATCCCATTTGCTGCATCGTGGAGAATGGATTCTGATTGGCAGGGCCAAGAGGAGGACAAGAGCTAAGGCAGAAAAACAAATTAGGAGGCTGTTGAGTTAGTTCAGATGAAGATGTGGGTTGGTGGCATGGACAAGGGTTGCCCAGGTGGCAAAGAGAAAAAACTTTTGGATATAGAGAAATAGGAATCTCATGATTGAGTAGGGGATGAGGGAGAAAGAGAAATCAAAGCTAACTTCTCTATTTCTTTCTTTTTTTTTTTTTTTTAGCAAACAGGTAGATTATACAGTCACTTCTAGAGATGGAGAATACAACTGAAGAAGCTAGCTTAAGGAAAAATGGACAGATGTAGATCTCCACTCAGATTCTCCTTTAGAGGCAGCCTTCCCTGACCCCTCAGACCATGACAGGCCCTAGTATTATTCCTTCTCACAAGACAGCGACCTTTCTTTCATACAGGCTTGTAATTTTACATTTATTTCTGGAATCATCTTATTATTTGATTGCCAGTCTCTGTCCCTGGATTGCTAGATCTGTGACTGCAGAGGCTATTTGATTTTGCTCACTACGGAAGCCTCACGACTACAGTATTATTTGCGACACGATATGGTGGGTTGGAGAGCAATATTGTAGCAACACCTCCCTTTTCTCTGAGCACTGTTTCAGGACAAAATAATTTTCAGCCTTTCATTCTGAGTTCCCAGCCTAACCTTTTGAAGGGGAGGAAAAAACTTTTCTCTCTATCCTTCTAGGTTCTTGGATGAGACCACTTCCCCACCCCCATAATAAAAGATTAAGAGAAAAACAAGTTTAGTAACATAAATACCTCCTTTTAACAAGGGAGAGATGCAGGAAAACCTGAGGAACTCCCTGTGATGGCCCAAGCCACCACCTTAAATACTCTCTCAGCTAAAGACAAAAAAAGATATTGGGGAGTGGGGTGCCAATGATGGGAGGCTATCAGGAAAGCACAGTAAATGAGGGTAGGATTATTATGCAGAATTAAGTTGTTTCCTCCTTCACTGACAAGAGTTTCTAGAGATTTAGTCCTCCTCCTCTTCCTTGTACAGAGAGGAGACACCCTTATAAACGTAAAGGTTTTCCACACAGGGTAACTTCTTAATTTCAGAGCTTCTCCTTTGCTGCTATTTCTTAAAACTCATCAGCCTAAGGTAATCCTTATGCCAAAGAGGCATGTTTTCTGGTGCCACAGTCTGCTCCCGTCTCTTCAGTCCCAGTGCCCTCACTGCCCTATGAGCACAAATCTCGAGAAAGGAAAGGAAATTTTACAAGTCATTTATACACGTGAAATTAACTCCTTGAGTTGCATTTTTGTTTACAGTTTAAGCTTTGGGTCTCATTGCATTTAAGACTTTGGTGCTCCTGAAAGGTGGAGAAAAGGATATTCTTTTGGAAAATGGGTTTCCCGTAGTAGATGACATTATACCTTGTATTCTACTTTCGTGTAGAGTACAGTCTAAACCCCTTTCTGACCATGGATATGGAAAGATCTCCTCCCCCCCTCCCCCCCACAGCCATAACTCTGTCTCTGTCTCTGTCTCTGTCTCTCTCTCTCTCTCTCTCTCTCACACACACACACACACACACATGCACACTCATGTAATTTTCCCTGCTATTGTCAGGCAAGGCTTGAGAGTGGTGAAGATGCAGTGCAACTCAATCCTGCCTGGACACAATATCGCATAAGAAGCATGGACTTCGGAGTCAGAAGGACTTGTTTTATCTCAGTTTCACTAATTCTATTTGTAAGGTTTGGTCCATGTTACTTGAAGAAAACCATCAGTACTGCTTGTTAGATGAATGACTGAATGAACTCATTGCTCTGAGCTTTGTTCTCAACTGTCAGGAGGAAAGACAGTAGTGCTCACCCCATAGAACTCTCAGGAAGATTAAATGAGATCACAGAGCAAAAGCACCTAGCACTTGATAAATAACTTTCTTTTTTTTAAATTTAAATTAATACATAGTATATTACTGGTTTCAGAGGCAGAGTTCAGTGACTCATCAGTTGTATATAACACCCAGTGCTTATTACATCATGTGCCCTCCTTAATGCCCGTCATCCAATTACCTGATCCCCCCACCCCTCTCCCTTCTAGCAACCCTCAGTTTGTTTCCTAGGATTAAGAGTCTCTTATGGTTTGGCTCCCTGATTTTGTCTTGTTTTATTTTTCCCTCCCTTCCCCTATGCTCTTTTGTTTTGTTTCTTAAATTCCACATATTAGTGAAATCATATAATTGTCTTTCTCTGATTGACTTATACCCTCTATTTCCATCCACATCATTGGAAATGACAAGATTTCATTTTTTGATGGCTGAGTAATATTCCTGTGTGTGTGTGTGTGTGTGTGTGTATACACCCACATCTTCTTTATCCATTCATCTGTCGATGAACATCTAGGCTCTTTCCATAGTTTGGCTGTTGTGGACATTGCTGCTATAAACATCGGGGTGCATGTCCCCCTTCAGATCACTACATTTGTATCTTTGGGGTAAATACCTAGTAGTGCAATTGCTGGGTTGTAGGGTAGCTCTATTTTTAACTTTTTGAGGAACCTCCATACTGTTTTCCAGAGTGGCTGTAACAGCTTGCTTTCCCACTGGCAATGTAGGAGGGTTCCCTTTCTCCACATTTTTGCCAAAGTTTGTTGTTTCCTGACTTGTTAATTTTAGCCATTCTAACTCGTGTGAGGTAGTATCTCGATAAATAACTTTCTGCCCTCCAGTTTTGCTCTCCCCTGGGAAAGGATAACATGAATGACATGGGAATGGAACTCAAAGGGGAAAACTGGGTCCAGCCATCTCTGTGTACCTCCTTTTCACTGGTGGTCCTCCAGCATCAATATAAAGCCCAGGGCACAAAACCTCTGATGATGTTTAGTTCCTATGGATGCATTTAATATTCTCTGCGAAGTTCACAGAAAATTTGGCCACAATCTCTTGTTTGGTGAAGTAATTAACATGGCCATCCCTTCAAGTGTTGCCATAGTAGTTACCATGGTGATGAAATGAAAATGCAATTTGAATAATTCATAATACATCACTCTTCTCAGAAAAACAAAAGGAGTACTTTTAGGATAACTGAATCATTTTGGTGATGTCTCAGTGCAACCTGTTACTCACTTGAGTGATTCAGACAAAAGGCTCTAATGAATAGAAGATTAGACTGTTTGCATTTGCAACCAAATGTACCAAACACATTCCTAATGTGTTAATTAACATTTTCTCCAAATGCAAAAGAGAAACATTCCATCTGAGAAGACAGGTAAGAATCTGATGGTAATGCAGACTCATCTGACATTTGGAAAAAAAAGAATCTTTGGAAACATGAATTAGGTAATCACAACATTCAAAAAAGAAAACTCTAAATTACTAAGTCATAGACAAGGTCATTTCTGGTAAACAATGAAATGGATAAAGAAAGAATGGCCATTATGTAGGTACTCTAATGTATCATGTGCTTGTCTTCAAGTTTTGTGAAGTTAAATAGAAAGCATCCCTTTGAAATGTTTTTGTAAAAAATTTGGAGAAGTTTAAAATGTTAGTGCCAGAACATTTGTATGACAATATGAAAAGCAACAAGGAAAATATTTTCTGCGGGGAATAATATATATAAAAATACAACGCCAAAGTCTCACATCCTTCAACCTCTATGTCTCCCATTGTACCAAAGTTGGTATATTTTTCCTTCTGAATGCCTCTCCACTCCCTAAGGTCTTTCCTCATTATCCTCCTCACTTTCAAAGAGCTCTGAGTCCATGAACTGACTCAGGTCAGAAAAATGGAAAAAGGGTGGGGACGTCTTGGAGCTCCCAATCAGATCTCTGTTCACTGGCTTCGAAATTTGTTGGGTTTCTGTTTTTGTCAATATAACCTGAGTAGGAACTTAGCAGGGTCCACAGTTGTTTTAGATGTAGGTATCCAATGACCAAATAAAAATTGTTCAGGATCCCTTTGGGCTAGAGTATTCTGATTATGATGGCAGATATATGCCAAAGGGCACATGTGTAACCATGCCTGTCATGATTACATTTTACTCATTTTTTTTTTGTCACGTCAGAATTCTCATCTACATTGAAATCAAGGTGCTCATTTTATCTTTAGCAACTCTCACCAATACTCCTTTTATCTTCCAATGAACAGTTCCTGCTGATAGTTCCCATGCCATTGTATTTCTCAGGGTGTTGGTAAAATGGCTAGTTTCTGGGTCTTCGGGGGTGCTTAATTGGGGAATGAATATGGTTGGTCAGATTGGACAAGTCAACACTACACCAAATCTTCTATTTTCAATCTGGATTCCTTTCTCTACCTTTGTCCGAAGAACTACTGGCATTTCACATTAATATTATATGGTCACCATATATTATTTAGGATTTCATTAACCAGTTGAGTAGATACATAAAACTACTTTCAGTTGTTTGGCTAGCCTGCTTCATGTAGAATTTCTGGTACCCATATTAATAAATCTAGGTTGACCTACCCTTGACCAGTCTCTCTCAGAATCCATTTCCACATGTATTCTAAAGATTCTAGCAGCTACACATTAGCAGAGTACCAGAGATGTTTGCATGTAAGCCTTTGCTTCCTTTTCTTTTCTGACTTGACCCTGGAAACAAAGATGATAAGAGAATAAAACAAGAAAAAAAACTAGCTCCCTTAGGAAGGTAACTCCCTTAGGTGAAAGAAGACTGTCTTCAAGCAAGGAAGGATGGCCTCATTGATAGGAAGGAGCCTGGCAGAGGATGTTCAGTGAGAGGTGAGGAATCGGGGTACTCCAAGCTTTCCCAAACCTCCTGTATATTCCCAGGACTATTACCAGCCCCAAAACAGTGGCAGTGAATTCAACAGATGATAATTTTCTGAGGCACCTGAATCAATAGGTAAAACATTTTTTTAGCTTGGTCATAAGCAGTCCCTGAGTTTCTTTCAGTGTCTTTGAGAACGTGGGGAACTGTTTTATTGTTGTTGTTGTTGTTGTTTTGTGGTGAGTTTTCCAGTACAGTGACAGAATAACATCAAACTCTGTAGTCCTTGACTTCTGTATTCCTTTAACTTTTCTATGGAAGTGGCAACTTGATCCCAGAAAGACTGACCTCCTTGGGCATTTCATTCCAGTTAAACAATAGCGAGAGAGGGAATTTAATTGGCTGATTTATCATTGTGTTCTGGGGTCTTTCAGATTCGCATGTTGATGAGATTCTCCCTGACTTCCAGCCAACATAGTCCACATGTGTAATCTCAGGTCTTTCCTCTGCCATTTCTCTGAGGATGTGTTTTTGTTACCAACTAGCTGGTACTAGTCTTGGTGTCAGTCAGGATTCTAAATTGTAAGGAATAAAAACTGACCTGACCAGGGGCGCCTGGGTGGCTCAGTCGTGAAGCGTCTGCCTTCGGCTCAGGTCATGATTCCGGGGTCCTGGGATCGAGTCCCGCATTGGGCTCCCTGCTCAGTGGAAAGCCTGCTTCTCCCTCTCCCACTCCCCCTGCTTGTGTTCCCCTCTCTCGCTGTGTCTTTCTGTGTCAAATAAATAAAATCTTTAAAAAAAAAAAAAAAAAAAGAAAAAAGAAAAAAACTGACCTGACCAACTAAAGTAGAAAATCAGTTTATTGGAAAGAATCCGTCAGAATTTTGACAAACCAGGGGCAGCTGTGTGGCTCAGTCGTTAAGCGTCTGCCTTCGGCTCAGGTCATGATCCCAGGGTCCTGGGATCGAGTCCCGCATCGGGCTCCCTGCTCTGCAGGAAGTCTGCTTCTCCCTCTCCCTCTCCGACTCCCTCTGCTTGTGTTCCCTCTCTCACTGTGTGTCTCTGTCAAATAAATAAAATCTTTAAAAAAAAAAAAAAAGTTTTTCGAACCAATCATGTAGCGTGGGCTGGAGCTGAAGGAGGTCACCTCACACCCAGAAACAGTCTGGTGATGATGCTTCCAAAGTTACTACCAACACTGTGCCTTCACTGCTGCCATGTCTTAATCCTCAACACTGCTGCTGAACATTCTCTACAGTCTCTCTCTAATGAATATTATCATGACAGACCCTCTATCTTTGTACCAAGTCTTTAGAGTCAAAGTGCTAGACGTGACCATCCAAAGGGTTAAACCTTCCATTAAGACTTACATATTGAGGGATTCTGCCAAAGGGTTAAACCTTCCATTAAGACTTACATATTGAGGGATTCTGCCAAATAGAAAGGGTACTTTCCTGTTATATAAACACCCCTTACCAACCTCCTATTTCCCACCAAATAAAAAAGCTTGCATTGTAAGGTATCTATAGACTTTGTAGTTTCTCCACTGTCATTTAGATAGAATTTCTGCCCTAAACATGAAACTGGGTAAAGGACCTTTTGCCTTATGCTCCCAGATGATACGAAAAGTAATAGCCATAACAAGTGTATGAGTTGGTCACATAGTGCCTGGGGGGAGGGCAGCAAAAATTCAGCTCCTAAAAGATACCACAAAATCCTCGAGGGTAGAAGCTGCCTTATGTTAGTATCCTTACTACCTGGTGCTTGAACTATGTAGGCATTCAATGTTTATTTGCTAAAATAATGAATGCTCAATATATCTAAGGCTAGTATCTTTCTTAAATGAGGATTGTGATTTGTATCCTATTCTGGATTCCCTAAGCCACTGCAGTAGAATCTGTTTTTAGATTACTTGCATTAGAATCATCTGGGGTACATGTTAAAATGCACATTCCTGAGATATATTCCAGACCTAAGCTAAATCAGAATAATTATGGGCAAGAATCTACATTTTGAGGAAGCACTTCAAATTATTCCCATACATACTAAATTTGAAAGCTAATGTTCTGTGGGACTATTACTAGGGGCTGGAGCTTAAGGATTTTAGCTAGCAAAAATTAGTTAGAATGTTGGGAATGAAAATAAAGCCTCATTTATAAAGCTTTGGTATTTGTTTTAATGACTGATTTGTGGCTGTTAGGAGATCGGTTTTTTCCTATTGCATACTTAGTGTTACTTGGCGAGAAAGCTTAAAGGGGAAGAGTAAAATCCCAGTTTTATCTTTTTAATTAGGGTGTTCTCATTTCTCTTGCTTATCTGGGCTGTCATCTGAAGCAAAAGAACAGAGAAAGCAAATCAAGGGATAAATCTATTTTGGCCACCTCTCAGCTAACCATGTTAATAAGCTCTCCTCAGTTCAGAGTAGAGAGGAAGAGAAGCGAGCAACCTACAGTGAAAATGTGAAGTGTTCTTTGGCATGACCAAATCCACTCAGACTCTCACCAAAACAGGGCCTTCAGAAGCATGGATTGATGGGAAGTATGCAAAGAGGAATCTTCTCTCCACCTTCTGGAATGGTAATCCTACCTATATACTCTTGGTTTCTCAACAAAAGTAAAAAAGGCCAATCTCATATTCATATCATACTTCTTTCCCACCTCGTTCAAGCTTCACTCTCTGCCTCCTCAGAGGGGCATGCCCATTTGACAGAGTTGGAAAATAAAGACAACAAATGTGAAGTTTTTTTTTTTTTTTTCCAATTCCCACAGCTAAATGCAGCTGCAAATCTATACATACGGTCAGACACTAAAAGTAAAATCTGTCACCACTACCATCAATTTCAGATCTTAATGTGTGTAATTAAGAAGAGAGTGCCCTCTTCCACCTGTCTGATTCGACAACAGAGATGAGCATGGTGAACAACTGGGTCAGTCAGGTACACTTTCACATGCTGCTCTATGCTCATACAGACCTCTCTGTGTGCGTGCACGTGCACACTCCTACGTCTACAAGCAAATATAGAAACACATATGTTTTTAAAAACATAGATGGGCATTGTGCTCTGTGGTCCTGTAACTTCCCTTTTTTGAGTATGTTTTCACCATACTCCAAAGCTTCTAGGAAAGAGGGAATTTGGTTGCTCAGTTGTGTTCTTTTTATGTTCGTACCTCTCAGTGGCCCTGGAACCTTGTTCCTCTGCAGATCGCCTTTGCGGGCCTCCGGGTTGCTGCAGGGGACATGCTCGGCACATTGATGCCACCACGGTGTCCTCACCAGCTTTTTTTTTTTTTTTTAATTTTATTCTTATGTTAATCCCCATACACTACATCATTAGTTTTAGATGAAGTGTTCCATGATTCATTGTTTGTGCACAACACCCAGTGCTCCATGCAGAATGTGCCCTCCTCAATACCCACCAGCTTTTAAATAGCATTTGTCTTCCTGTCCCTTTTGGTTCCTCTGCCATAGTTTTCTGGGTCCTACTCTCTATCACGTCTGACATCACAGCACTGTGAAGGACACGGTGTCTTTCCTAAACCATAGCAGCTGCTGCTCTCAGTGTCCCAGAATGGACACCTGTCTTCAGAAGGGAAGGGGTGTGGCACCTGCATGTCCACCTGGCTGGCCAAGCCAGCCTCCGCGAGGGACTTGGCTCTTCCTCTCTCCAGCCCGTAGTTTACTTATGACTCATTCAGTTTCTTCTTAGGCTTAATCAAGAGCTCCTGTTGTAGAAGATTGAGGGCTGCTCTGTAATTTCATCAGCCAGTGCTCAGAAAGCCTTGGGATTCCAGCCAGCCAAGTGAAGAACAAATTCATTTGGTTACAATTAAATATCCAGATAGGTTGTTGACTAAAAAGGCACCGCAGTACTGAGAATTTGGCTCCTGGTGTGGTATGCAGAAGTGGAGTGTATGCATGTGTATGGAGTTGGGAATATCCTTTTTTTGCTTTAGAGGTAGAATGAATATTTCTGATACATTTCTAGAAAAGTAAAGTCATTTAAAAACTTCTCAAAACACCGATTTTTTCTGTTTATATTGAATTTTTCTATTATGTAGAAGACAGAAATGAGGTATTTAGAAATGTAGGGCTACAGATGAAGGTGATGTACTTTTGTACCATGTGATTTCATGCAGCTGAAATTTGCACGCCTTTTGAGATCAAGGGAAAACAACCTTTTTCATAAAAGCCTTTTTCTGGGCTATTTTAAGAGATTTACAGTCAGTAGAGATTAAAAGTTTTTTAAAGGATAAGATGATGTGGGTTTACATCTCACTTCTGCCATCTTGGGTCAAGCCTGGTCAGTTTCCCTCTGTGAACTTCAGTTTCATCATCAAAAAACTCAGCAATTTAGACTTTCCCAGAAGATCTACGAAATTCCAGCCCCTCAGGCTTCTTTTTTTTTTTTTTTTTTTAAAGAATTTTTTTAAGATTTTTTATTTATTTGAGAGAGAGAGCAGAAATTGTGACAACATGAGTGAGGGTAGGGCAGAGGGAGAGGCCATGAGAGAAGCAGGCTCCCCGCGGAGCAGGGAGCCCGATGCGGGGCTTGATCCCAGGACCCTGGGACCATGACCTGAGCCGAAGGCAGACGCTCAACCGACTGAGCCACCCAGGTGCCCTCAGGCTTCTCATTCACATGGTGTTTCTGTCTTTGTCTGGAGATTATCCAGACTCTCCATCCACTAAAAGGCAGCAAATTTGCTTCTGTGTGTTTGGAGCATAGAGTCACATGACTGAATTTTCAGAGAAAGGGTTGACCTATGCTCTCTGGTGCTATCGGTGAGTACAGTCGCCACCTACGCAAGGATGGGAGGCTGAAGTCCTCCTCAAAGGAGAACAGTCACATATGGTCACAGTTACCCTTGAGATGACCTTAGGAAGCTGTCACATCAGAGCCTGACGTACTGTGTCTCAGCTAAGTCTCCGTGTGGCCAGTTTTCCCTGCAGCAATTGGAACAGATTGGGTCCCAGATTGTTTAAAGGCAGTGTCTTCTAGAAAATGCATACCCTTAAATATGAGACTCATACTCAAGAGGGGCTAGTTGGTCACGAAAAAAATGTACTTCATAACTAGGGCTCCAGGGAAACCGCCCCACACCCAGGCTGGAGTTGGCTGCTGTTGAGCACGGTGGTGTGCCCAATGGTCCAAAATAATTAAATGGCTCTTTTCCTGACTTAGTTCTTTTCGACCAGATGCATAGCATTTAATTTACCTAAGAAACACGTGTTTATTTAGTGACCTCGCTATACTTCTCATCCTGGCTTAAGTCAGACCCCAACACTCAACTAAGTTTTGCATTAGTTGATGCAACTAACCTCGGCTCTTGATCTTCCCCCTTGTCTCCTCTAACCATCCGCTTTCCTGTCACCCTAAGTGTTCTTTCTAAAACGAAAATCTGTTCTGTGTGGAACCCTTGCAACGACTCTCATGTCTATTGCAGCTTTTTCCAAAGTGTGTTCTGTGGAATAATAATTAAGGAATATAATTTGTAACAGCCTACGGATTTCATGAGTTATCGTCAAAGATAAAGTTACAAAAGGGTGTGGGTGCCTGGGTGGCTCAGTCGTTAAGCGTCTGCCTTCAGCTCAGGTCATGATCCTAGGGTCCCGGGATTGAGCTCTGCATTGGGCTCCCTGCTCAGCCGGAAGCCTGCTTCTCCCTCTCCCACTCCCCCTGCTTGTGTTCCCTTTCTCGCTGTGTCTCTCTCTGTCAAATAAATAAATAAAATCTTTAAAAAAAAAAAAGTTACAAAAGGGTGCATAGTCTATTTCTTGGTAAAAAAAAAAAAATTCAGAATTCATATTAATAACTAAAGACCATCAGTAAGTCCAATGTTTTCCATTTATTTTACCATAGTGTTAAAAAATTTACCTAATAGTCCTTGTACAGAAAAGTAATACATGTGGGAAGTGCAAACTTACAGATAAAATCTAACTTCCTGAGCATGGGATTACAAGTGCTGGCCCTAATTTACCTTCAGCACTGCCCTTAGACTCAGGCAAGGTTCGCCCTGACCCATGTTCAGGCTTCAGGAGGCCTACACACTTCATAGCACCCCCTCCTTGAAACTTTCTAAACCCTGCTTCCTGGAAATCCTGGGACTAGATGGGGTGGAAATACCACTTGGATGAGGCACTTTGAAGTCAGATTGGGACCCAGGTGGACCCAGGTCCTCATTTTTGGCCGCCCCCCCCCCCCCCAGAAACATGGGGACCCGGGCGGTGGGGCTGTCCTGGACCTGTGGCTGGCTCTGATTCCAGGCTCACTCTTGCTACTGGCACAGAGCTGCTTTGGCCTGATGGCATGAACATGGGCCGCCAGAAGGACAGGTTCAGGGCTGTGGGCTCTTGAAAGCTTCAGTGCTGACCTTTGGGCTTGAGCCAAATGTGTAGACCCCTGTGTTGGCTCTCACCCATCCATGTTCTGACTGGTGCCACCTCTAGTCTATAACACTGTTGGGTAGTGGGAGTGGTAGCAGGTGTCCTTTACCCTGTGTGCCCCTCCCTGCTGTCACACTGAACCCCCCCCCCCATAGACTCCTGTGCCACTGGTCTGGTAATTCTCTGCAGGTGACTGCTTGCGTCTCATCTGAAGGCTTTCAGGATGGCAGTGCCAGTGGCCCCTTCTGATCAGTGTCCTCTCTTATCCTCACCCATGTGGTGACATTGTGTTCTCCTCGGTCAGTCTTGAGCTGGATGAGAGACAGGCATTACTTATGCGAATGGAAATTCCTTTTTCATCCCACCTGGCCCCTCAACCTGTTTTTCCTGTTTGTGGCACTGTGTGGGAGACAGCGGTATGATCAACCTAGAAAAATCACGTTCTAGGAATACCATGATCACAGCCTAAAACGTTCAAGAGAATATGTGGGGGATGTGTGGTCCTACCATAACTTTCTGAATGGTAAATTTACTATTAAATAATTATCATTAAATAAATCACTATACTTCACACATATCTATATATTTGTAATATGGTTTTAATCAAATTATTGATATAAGTAGGGGCCCTGCAGAATATATTTGCCTGAGATCCCACCTGCTCTAGGGGCAGCCTTGATTACCTTGCTTGTACTCATCTCTTCCCATTGCCATGTGCACACTTTAATCTCCAGGAACCCCCAAACATGTACTCCATGCTTTTGTCCATGCTATACTCTTCCTGACAAATTCTTACTCATTCTTTAAGACTCCGTTCAGGCCTCACCCGCTCCACGAAGACTCCATGGTCCTCCCACCCAAGCTACATCAGGGGCCTCTCCTTCATGCACAGCACACTTGGCTTGCGTTTATTCTAGCACCTGCCGCAGTGTGTTAACATTGTCTACTTATGTCTGCCTTCCCTGGATGGTTAGCACTAAGCCAACAACTATGTCTCTTTTATCCATTTTGCCTAATCCAGTATCATGGCCAAGTAATTTAGAGAAACTGAAGTGAATCGAACAGATGATTCCATGAAATCTCTATGGCTATGGGGGACTCTGACCCCAATAGGGAAAGACAGTTGTGTGAAGCTGGCATTTACAAATTCTCTTGTCCTATCCGCAAGTCGATGACACAAGCAGACTTGGTTTCTGTGGTAGCTTTGTATTCCAAGCTGGGCCACCTTCCCTTTCCTGCACGGTTTCAGGTTAGAATTGGCCAGGGGGAGCCGTTTGTGAAATGTTTGGAGGGAGGCATGAAGCAGGACTCCTAAGGCGAGGGAAGCAAGGGCAAAAATCAACTATTGGGACTTCATCAAGATAAAAAGCTTTTGCACAGCAAAGGACTCCTTACTTCTGAAGGCCATCCTTTTTTGATGGACTGAGACCGATGCCCCGGTCCTGGCAGGTTCAAGCTGGTTCTCACTCACCCCGCCCGTCACCGGCATGCTGATGGGCCCCAGCTTGCCCTTGCTCCTCCCTGCTCTTCTTCCTCATTGGCAGCCCTGGTGACAACAGGGTACCCAGCCTCACTGCTGGAGGCTGTGATTCCCCAGGCAGCTAGACATGCCTGGCTTCACAGATTTCCCTGCTGGCTTGGGCTTGTCCCCCTCCACCATAGCTTCCGCAGGGTGGATCAGTGACTTGTCTCTCGGCCTCCAGCTCCTCCCACAGCCATGTAAAGTCGAGTTCCTATAAACACACAAAGCTGAGATGAGGAAAGGCAAGGTGAGTAAAGGAAAAATATGATCTTGAAAAACGAAATGGGAAAGAGAGAATGGCAACGCCAGCTTGGGGAAAGGAGAGAAGCAAGTTTAAAAGAATATTCTATGGCTCTACCCCACTAAGAATGTATAATCTACATTGGGGAAAAAACAAAGAGTGATTATTGACAAAAGTCTAGCGTGTATATTTTTAAAAGTTCTCACATGCATTTAATACACAGTAATCACGCCCACACACAAAATATTTTCTCAAGAAACACTGAGAGACAAAGATGGAATTTTCCTTCCCCTTGTAAATAATGGCAGAACCTCTTAATCTCAGATTAATTGTTTGATGTGATATTAACTGCTTTTTTATTTGCTACCTGAAAAAAATTGGTATAATATTTATCTGTTATTTTCTGTGACTACCATAGACTGTTTGTGTCCCTTCAAAATTCATATGCTGAAATCCTAATCCATGATGTGACGATAATAGGAGGTGGGCCTTTGGGAGATGATTAGGTCATGAGAACAGAGCGCTCATGAATGGGATTCGGGCCCTGGTTAAAGAGACCCTAGCAAGCTCTCGTGTCCCCTTCCGTCATGTGAGGGCACAGTCAGAAGACAGCCCTTTAAGAGCCGGGAGGTGGGTTTTCATTAGATGCTAAATCTGCCAACTCCTTGGTCTTGGACTTCCTAGCCTCCAGACTGTGAGAAATAAATGTGTATTGTTTATAAGCCACCCAGTCTTCAGTATTCTCTTATAGCAGCCTGAACTAAGTCAATGAATAAAGCGTAATAGATTTTAGCTTTTATGGGAACTCAAGGTCTGAACCAGGGTTGCATTCAAGGCATAAACCAGGAACAAAGAGTAATTTTAAATGCCTTCCTATGATTTTCAAAGAACATTAACAGATCCAATTCATAACCTGAAGAAACATTATCAAATCCCTTTTTATCTCTACCCTAACTCGATGCCTATGGATTCTAATTTGTCCAACCCTAGAAATTATCCAGAACATCCTTGTCCCTATTGTTTTTCTCTCCCCGACTTCTCACAAACACTTCCCCATTCCGTGTTTTGATCCCTGCCAGGACTTCATGATTTCTGCTGCCATTGGAGGGGTGAGGTTTATCATGGGGAAAGCACAGGAGGACCTAGTCGCTCTATCTTCCCTGACCCTCCACCACCCCTCCAAGGAGTAAGCCTATGGAAACACATGAGAAACATAGTTCTGATGTTCCATTAGGTCCCTCTCTTCTTACCATCTTTGTGTTCAGGGAATGGAGAGTTTCCTGCAGGTAAAATGGTAGTTGAAAGTTTCTCCTCTCAAATGTCTGGGACCCTGGAAAGGCGGGAAATAGGATGTAATTCCAATTTCTCCACCTCTTGTGAACCAAAGGCTACTAGTTGTTTTATCATTGCTCTCACTGAAGGCAGAGATCTCTCCAGCTGTTAAAATTGCAGACAGCCTGGGTATGGTTATTTAGAGTGCTCTCCCATGCAAGGGAGGAAATACAAGGCAATGATTATAGCAACCCAATTTCACTGGGAGTAAGTCCCAAAATTCAGCTGCCAACCTTCCAGGAGTCTGTTCCCAAATTGAGATGAAGGAGCTTTCTTAATGCACTTAGCTAAGACCTTGCTTGAGGAGGGAAGGTCTGTCTTCAAGAAACCTGATTTCCTGCAGCACCCTGGCTGCCTGAGTCCTCTGGGCATCCCTGAGCAAAGCTCCAGTATTCTGCCTCATTCTGAAAGCACAGACACGAACTCATTCTTCCAACCCTGGGCTCTAATTAGCTTCACTTAGAGAGAGAATTCTCGGAATCCCTTTAGGTTACCATGAATTACAAAATGGCTTAGTGAATCTGGACTCAAATTTGCTCCCACTTTTGGCTCCAGCATTTTTTTGGTTTTGGTTTTGATACTCTGAGCATCATTTTACAGCCCTGATGGAGAATTCACTCTTGGAGTTCTTCCACTGTGAGCACTTAGCAGTAACAATTCTGCCTTGTCTACTGATACCTGGTCGTAAGTTAGTGGTGTCAGTCCCAGCCGCTGTCTGCCTACCACACCCTTGCTTTAGGAAGTGTGGCAGTTCTCCCTGGGGACAGCTGTCTCTGTGGCTGGGAATAGCCTTGAAGACGATGGGCTCTCAGTTGGCATGAGTATATCTCAGCCTCTGAAGATTGCACATTCCAGCACCATATTAATAGCATATTTAAGCCATAACTCAAAGGGCTTTTCTCTGTCCCCTGACTTGGTTCTTGCTGAGAATATATTGCCTCTGGGGGAAGGAAGTTTATACCCATGGATTGAAAGCCTATTTCTCTGACGTTCCCCAGGAGTCGTCCAGTCTTCAAAGAAACTGATCTCCCTGGGACAGGAGAGTGGCAACATACAGCCATTCCAAAGTCTGCTGTTGGCCTCCTCTTGCCATCCGAAAAAGATCCTGATATCCTATGAAACTGAGGATCCATGGAGTTCAAATTAAAAACTACACTCCATTCCAGTTTACAATTTCACATAATGTTGTGCAACTCTGTTTGCCTACAGGATCCTGTCTTCAACTGTGCGTTCTTCCCACTGCCTTGGTACTTACATTCCAAGAACTGTAATGACTCATATCTAATTAAGGCTTACTCCCTAACATCCTGTGTCCAGGTCAGGCAGACATGGTGAAAATGCACGCTTGGTGTAGATCTGTGTTGATTTTGTTAATTGGAAGTGTAGCTGAGAATTATAACTAAGAACAAAGTAATAGGCAAGAAATGAAAAAAAAAAAGTCTGAAAACCAAAAGCAAGACAAAAAAAACCCTGGCATCTTATGTGATGCAGTCTCTGAATAGCACTGCAGTTCAAAAACCAGTCTAACATAACAAGTAAATGCGATTAGAGAGGAATTCAGTACTGATCAAATATCCTAAAACTACCACCTATAACCCACAACTATACTCTCCTTCCCCCTCCCCATTTCCCCAGGCCTTGGCACCATGCAGCTAGGTGCTCTCTCCCCCTTCTTTGCTAGATATCCCTACTTTATTCTCACCTTAGTCCACATTCCTCAGCCTCTCTTCCACCTTCCCTCTCTCTTCCCCTCCAAGCATAATGCTGCCCCAGCTGCTGGCCTGAGTGACCACCTAGACTTCTGGTCCCTGCTAATGGTCACAGCAGCCTACTCTAAGATGACCATAGGACACCCATGTCAGGCCCCATGTCTTCCTTCTCCATGAACATAAATTGTCTGGGTTTCCTTGGGAGATTTGACCTTTCCTCCCTCTTTTTTTTTTTTTTATGGCAATTCACATGGAATGTTTTTGGAGAATAAAATTTTCCACCAAAATATGAATTTGCTTTGCATATTTGGAGAAGAGATGGTAAACCTCAATTGGAGATTGACCTAGATGGAGTGCAGGAGTTTGACCTTCTGGCCCTGCTTTTCCCCAGTTTTTATCCTGATGCTTGCTGATTTCACGGGTGATGGTAGGGAACAAAGTGTTTCTTCCATAGTCTATAGGAATAAGTAAAAGCGCACAGAAGGATGGTTAAGAGAGAGAGAAGGAACTGCTGCCAGGCGGGAAGCCTGCCTAGAACGAGAGGCAGGCAGGGAGGTGGTCAGTAGTGCTGGACTAAAGTCTCAAAACACCTGCGAGATAGACACAGGACAAAGGTAGCCGAAGCAAATCTGAAAAAGGCCTATACATGCCTCTCCTGTTTTCAGCAAGGATCATAAAGACATGGTAAAAGAAGAAAAAGACAATGCTGTGGACCGCCGTGAGAGGGAAAGGCTATTGGAGGTTGTTGTCAAGAGGACATTAGCTGTGAGCATTTGCTTCCCAGGCTTTGAGAACAGCTCCTCAGTTACAGAGATTGCAGGGGGGTTCTGATGGACAGAGACCGTGTGATTCTGCTAGGCCAACTAAGGATGAAGGAAGTAGCAGCCACATACTGGGGATTGATGAAAGAGCTATTTTGAATCTCTGAGAGTTTAGGGGGAAAAATGCTTATATGAGTTTAGACTGAGAAATAAAAATACAGAATTTTGGAATAGAGACGATGAGCCCCCTGGCATATTTTATCATGGGCATAGGATGGTTAGTTTTGGTGAAGAAACTAGTCAGAGGCTATGTTATGTCATGAATGGTAACAGGAGAGTCTGTTATCTGCCAACCGCTGTGTTAGGTGCTGGAATTGTTATCAGTAAACAAAACACCTATGGAGGAGGCAGCCACTCAACAAGTAATACAATAAACACGTCTCAGAGAAGCACAGTATACATAGAATGCATAAAATTAGAAACCTGAGAGATCCCAGTATGAGATATAAAAGATGAATAAAAATTGATCAAGTAAACAAGGAAGAGAAGAACTAGAGCCCAGAAACAGATTGGTGTTCAAGGACAACTGAAAGATGATCACTGAAAGTACAGTCAGAGGAGAATGAGCAAGCACGAGAATGATTTCAAATAAAGCTGAAAGACCTGGGCAAGAAAGAGTGTGGAGATGTGAAGTTGTGAGAACCTACCAGTAGCCTGTCAATTCAGTAAATATGAATTTGGTTGGTAACATGGTGCAAAGGGGTGAAGTTATGAAAATGTCCCAACACCCTTATTCTAAAGCAAAGGGGACACAGTCAGCCCAGCTTCGTGGACAAGGAGAGAGAATCATCCATGCTAAGAACAATTGCCAAGATGAACATAGGGAAGATGCTCAGATGGTAGTGAAGCAGAATATAGGGGCTGCAGGCTTGCCATGGAAATAGAAATGAAATTGTCTTTTGGTTTTGGGAGGGGAATGATGAAAAATAGCAAAGTAAGAGACCAAGAGAAAAGGCAAAGGAGATGTACAGCTAGCTAAGGAGTTCCCTCAAGAAAACAGTTGTCTAATGTTGTAGAATTTCTACAGGAGAAGCAGGCCGATTTTTCTCCCCCTGATATCCTTAGCAGTAGAAAGGAAAAAGATAAAAGACCAGGAAAAGTAGATTAATAAGCTCACTTTATAAAAATCCCCATATGCAATAATAAGATAATAATGGCCAACACTTTGACCACTTCCTGTAGGCATATGAGGCATAGGAATATTACCTGTATTATTTCCTTTAATCCACCTAATAGCCCTGTAATTACGTACCATTACTGTCCCCTTAATAGAAATGAGACAGTTATAAAGAGATGAAATAACTTGTCCAAGATCACGCGGTGCTAAATGGATCAGCTGGGAGTCAAATTCATTCTGTTAGACTCTTAACACTTCATCAGTAATAGTCCTGTGTTATTTTCCTACACTGCCTTCCTGGAGAAGGATGACGTACTACTGAGCAAGTGGTAGATTGAAGAGCACCAAGTAAAGAGGCAGAGAAAGATGGAATAGAGAAGAGACATTGATGGGAACTTGGCAGATGTCATCAATTTCTTACACAAGTGTTACAGACTATTTCTTCTTGGATGGTCCAGGACACTCAGATTACTGCTAATATTTTTTAAATACAAATTTCACACATTTATGGGAGCCAATTAGTCCAGGTCATCTTTTCTAGATTAACAGGGTGCCAAATGTGCCATCTGGAGTTCTGGAAGAGAAAAACAGTGCACTCAGCTGCCCCCACAGGTAGGCACTGAACTCCTTCCCCCTTGCTCAGCTCATGCATAACTAGCTGCTTGAAGGCTTGGATGGAGCTGCTAAAGCAAAAGAGCTCTCTGAACAGCAGGATTTCACAATGGCAGCTTGGGAAACAGACCGAGCGCTCCATTTAGAAGCAATGTCTATCAGCCCACTGAGATGGCCTTTGTGCTCAATGGAGGGACTATCCCAACTGCTCCGCCAAGTTACACTGGAAGACACCTCTGGTGAAAGACTTTAAGTTCCAGAGAATAAGAATCTCTCTTACCGATTTAAAAACAACAACAACAAAAAATGACTCTCTTGGTCCTTCAGGAATAAACATTTCTAAAAAGGTGGGCAGGTTAGTGTCTTCATCTGCTCAGACTGCCATAACAAAATACCGGGTGGTTTAAACAAGAGAAATTTGTTTTCTCACAGTTCTCAAGATTGAAAGTCCAAGATTAAGGTGCCCCTAGGGCAGGTGTCTGGGAGGGTTCTCTTCCAGCCTGCAAATGGTATGTTCTCACTGTGTCCTTATATGGCGGAAAGAGGGGTTGAGAGAGAGAGAAAGAGATGGAGAGAGTGAGATCTTTCTGTTCTTGTATGGCCACATTCCTGTGGGATTATGGCCCCACGCTTATGACCCCATTTAACCTTAATTACCTTCTAAAGAGTATCAGTATATGAATTTGGGAGGAGGGCATACAAGTCTATAGTAGTTGAGAACATTGGGGAAGTATTTGGCCAACTTCCTACCTCAATTAAAACAGTATTTGACTCTTTCACACCTTATAGATAAACACAGACTTTGTGTTGAAAAGGATCTAAGATTACCTAGCCTAATCTCTCTTAAAAATGGAAGCTCCTTCTCTAGTCAGAATGTTTTTAAAAAAGTTATTTCAGGATGTCTTGATCCCTATGTTTCTGTTATCTTTTATTCTGTATGAGTAAAAGTAAGAACTTATTTAATATCTTTAAAAAGTCCTTCACTATCTGAAAAAGACCAAAATCACCTTGCACAGACTACCCTTTAAAAATAGGAAGTTTTGGGGTGCCTGGGTGGCTCAGTCGGTTAGGCGGCTGCCTTCAGCTCAGGTAATGACCCCAGGGTCCTGGGACTGAGTCCCACATTGGGCTCCCTGCTCAGTGGGGGGTCTGCTTCTTCCTCTCCCTCTGCCCCTCCCCCCCACTCATGCTCTCTCTCACTGTCTCGCTCCCAAATAAATAAATAAAATCTTTAAAAAAATAAAAATAGGAAGTTTTATAGTGTTCTCAGATACGTGTCTAAACTGAGTGAAGAAAAATGTGGCATAAAATCCCTGTTCTTTGGCTTCACTTTCCCTTTCACTCCCAGGGATAAGAAACAGTACTAACTAACCAGTCTCTTAATGGTGCACTCTCCAGAACTGCAGCCCCCACTGGGCTGCATGACGAGTAGTCCGAGAAGGTCATTGTGACTTAAAGTGAGCACTGCACATGAAATGAGCTGGACCCGTGAGTCAGTGCTGATTCATTCTCACATCATTCTACCATCTGAAGCTTAACAGTGTCTGCTATCACAGGATGGAATTCTGACACTGAAAACTTCCATAGATATCCCAAGGTATTTAGAATTGCTTCATCTGCAGTATTTCCAGTGTTCAAATCTAACTAGTGCTGATTTACGGTTTACCATAAACAGGAATCGATCTCAGTCAACAAACATCTACCAAATACCATCTCTGTATACTGGAGGGCACTGGGGATAAAATGCAAATAGGACATCCAGTGACTTCCACAGGAATGAGGAAGAAATCTTAAGAGCCTTGGCCAGTCCAGATAAGACCTCAACTCCTTGCCTCCACAGCAACACACCCAGACAGTTGCCCTTCCCACCACTGGGACTCACTTTATTTCTGCTTCCGGTCACCCAAAGCAGCCTGTGACTGCCAAGTCATCCTTCATCCTTCAGATTCTCCTCCCCATGTCACTCCATAGTGACCCCTCCTAACCCATCCCTCACCCTACCTCAAATCCTAAAACCCTTCCATTATACACTCTGAAACTCAAAGTCAATCACAGGCAAAATCCTCAATTTCTTCAGACTTCTCAATTTTTTCCTTTGCTGTCTTTCTCAAACTAAAAGGTGGGTCACCCTTAGCAGTTTGCTTCCTGTGCAGAACCTCTTAAGTGGTGGATGTTTTCTCTGGCCTCAAGCCCTCTTGCTGTTGGTCCCTGGGGAAGGTTGGTGTACTCCTAGCTCCTCCTTGCCACTTCAGACCACTTTCCTTTCCTCTTCCCTAATCTCCCTTCCCTGCCACACATGCACAGCTTTACATGTTGTCAGACTAGAACCTCCACTCACACTCTCCTTGCCATTGTCATCCATGAACCCCCGAACAATCCCTTGTGTTGCCTTCAGCTTTTAGCTCTGGCTCAGTGAACTCTTTCTATTCTATTCTTGCCACAATTGTTGGTGATTTTAACATCCATGTGATGAAGAATCCAGATGACCCTCCAATACTTTAGTCTCTCAGTCCCTCGACACTGTCTGCTTCAATGATCTCTCTCTCAACCCTGGTTCGCCCATTCAACCCAAGGTCACACGTTGACTTCTTGATTACCATGAACTACAATGCATCCACATAATCTCTATCTCAAGTGTCTCATTTTCTGAACACATCATTTTCTGAATACAACATCTCCAGGATGTACAATCTACTAAAAACTTTCACTTTGTCACTGCACAGTGCCACCTCTGCATTCTCATCTCCCTTCTCAGATAGCTTAAATTCCCTAGTCCCTCATCATCTTTCCCTGTGCTCTCCCCTGACTCCCTTGCCACAGTCTCCCTTTATCATCTTCATCTGGCAAAATCCCAACTCTACTTAAATCCAACTCTATCTACTCTTTTTTTACTCCCACCCAGTAGGGTGGACCTGGAGAAAAGTACATAGCCTTGCCAACTTGTCTCACTTTAATTTCATTGAAAGCAGAATCCTGTCTGTACCTTGCCACAGCCCAGCAGTACATATCCAGCCACAGTACACATAGCAGCTCATTCTCCTAGTCTCTTCTAGGCAATTATTTTCAACTGTTAAAAGATAAACTGAGGCATATTTAAAAATTGACGAGCTTGAGCAAAACTCCATTCAAATTGGGCTGCATCCAATCTAGTAGATAGAAAGGAGCTCCAAGATGCTGCCCAAAATGGAAGACTTTCATAGGCACAAGGGCAGCAGGAACAAGGAAGTTATACTAGGCAAAAAAATGAGGTTGGTTATTTCAAGGTTACTCTCCTTTAGGGGATGGCAGGGGTCTATCAGGCGGATTACCTAACTAACGCTGATCCGAAGATTCCTGATTGACTAGTTTAAAATTCCATTTCTGGGAGAGCTGAAAGTATAATTAGTTCTTGGTTTAGAGACATGGAGATTAGCATAAGTGACTCTATTTTGAGTCTGTCATCTTTTTAACAATATCTTCACTTCTATTCTTAAGCCTCATTCTTGGCCGATGGCATTGGTTCTATTTATTTTATTTATTATTGTAAGATTTTTTAAAACTTTAGTTCCATTATAGTTAACATACAGTGTTATGTTTCAGATGTACAATATATTGATTCAATTCTATATGTTCTTCAGAGCTCATAATGATAAATGTACTCTTAATCCCAAACACATTTTTCACCCATACCCCCACCCATCACCCCTTTGGTAACCATCAGTTTGTTCTGTATAGTTAAGTCTCTCTTTTTTTTTTCTTTCTTGATTTGTCTCTTTTTTCTTTAATTTGTTTTGTTTCTTAAATTCCATATATGCATGAAATCATATGGTATTTCTGACTTATTTCACTTAGCATTATACTGTCTAGATCCATCCATGTTGTTGCAAGTGGCAAGATTTCATTTTTATGGTTGAGTAATATTTCATTGTATAGTATGCCACTTCTTCTTTATCCATTTATCTATCCATGGACACTTGGACTGCTTCCATAATTTGGCTACTGTAAATAATGCTGCAATAAACATAGTGGTGTGTATATCTCTTCAAATTAATGTTTTCATTTTCTCTAGGTAAATACCCAGTAGTGAAATTCCTAGATGATAGGGTAGTTCTGTTCTTTAATTTTTTAAGAAACCTCCATATTATCTTCCACAGTGGTTGTACCAGTTTGCAGTCCCACCAACAGTGCAAGAGGGTTCCTTTTTCTCCACATCCTTGCCAACACTTGTGTTTTTTATTTTAGCCATTCTCTCAGGTGTGAGGTGATATTTCGTTTTGGTTTTGATTTGCATTTCCCTAATGATGAGTGCTGTTGAACATCTTTTCGTGACTGTTGGCCATGTGTATGTCTTCTTTGGAGAAATGTCTACTCATGTCTTTTGCCCATTTTTAATTGGATTATTTGTTTTTTGAATGTTGAGTAGTATCAGTTCTGTATATATTTTGGATACTGACCCTTTATTCGATAGGTCTTTTACACATATTTTCTCCCATCCTCTAGGTTGTCTTTTAGTTTTGTTGATTGTTTCCTTTGCTGTGCAGAAGCTTTTTATTTTGATGTAGTCCCAATAGTTTACATTTTGTTTTTCTTTCCCTTGCCTGAGGAGACCTATCTAGAAAAATGTGGCTACAGCTAATGTCAGAGAAAAGACTGTCTGTGTTCTCCTCTAGGATTTTTGTGGTTTCAGGTCTCACTTTTAGGTCTTTAATCCATTTTGAGTTTATTTTTCTCCTTATTTTGCCACACTCTTTTGGTTTGCCTCCTACCTTGTTGACTGGTCTATACAAGTCTCCTTTTCTGGTTCCTTCTCATCTCCCTGATCTGTAAACATTGGTATTTGCCTTTGTTACTCTCTTGATGATGGCATTCAGTCTTGGGGCTTTAAAGAATTTATACCCTGATGACTCTCAAATTTTATCTTAAGCTGCATCTCTTCTCTGAACTCAAAAATTGAATCTACCTATTTGAAATATCAAATACCTTTTACTATTAATTTGCCTACAACCAACTACTTCCTCTGGGATTTCTTATGCCCTTCATTGTTTTCTATAGAATTTATTACCATCTGATAAATATTTTATTTTCTTGTATATGCAGACAGAGGGATAATTACATTTATTGCACTAGAAAAGAAGGTTTATGTGAGCAAGAAGTTTTTATTTCTTTTTAACTTTATATCCTTCATATCTTCATTAGTTCTTAGCATATAATGGTCACACGGTAAATACTTGTTGAATGACTAAGCAAAAGGTTGTCAGTCTAATTGTGGGAAAAGGGTAAATTAAAATAATTAGTTTTTCATTCCATTGCATAGGTGTGCACTCTCAACAATACACTTTACAAACTCAATCTTTTACTTCATTCATATGAGCATATTTGTATAGGAATCAGAATCAGAAATTTTAGCCCTCCTGTCAATCATTCTCAATTTCCTTCTGGTAAGAATTAGTAATCTTAATTCTTCATCCAAGGTCTATTCTTAAAGGATAGCAGTGCTTATTATCATGTGGACAAATATTCCTGTTGTGGCATTTATTTTAGATCATGTTGGTATATTTCTGGTAATAGTCCTCCTCTCCTTGGCTCAATCTGACAAAGTTCTAAGGTGTGTGTAGGCATCTAAAATACTGTATGGTTGATGTCTAGCAATCGTAAGTTTCAATAATTATCCAAAAGAATCCTCACACAAGGAAGAGAAAATGAATGGGTAACATTCTTCATCCTTTTTCATCTTTTTTTCTTTCATTCACTCACTCACTCAGTAGGTTAGTTTTCAGAGCCTGCTGTGCTCATTCACCATTGGTGATGCTGGGTTCCACAGTACTACATTTAAGGATCAGAAAACCCAGTTTTAATTCCAACTCTTATACTTTCTCTCTGTGCATGCTTTTGTTCCCAGTTTCACTCTCTGTTCCCTATAAGAGGATTATATTCCCCCTACTCCTAACAACAGTCTTGGACATGTGATTTGCTTTAGCCAATGAAATGTCAGAAGAACGTAGTACGTTAAACTCCAGCAAAAGCTTTTTAAGAGCTACAGTGGGGTTCTATTATTGCCATTTTACCTCTGCCATGCACATGAGACAGGGATGCTGGAGATAAGAGACAATGGTTGTATCTATGAGTGAGAAATAAACACTTGTCATTGTAATCCACTGAAATTTGGGTTCACTCTGTAGCATGACTTAGTGGCTTTGGACTAGTGTCATAGTTTCTCATTTGTATACTGGGGACAATAATATCTTCCTTGTCTATCTCAGAGAGTTATGGAGAAGAGCAAATGAGAAATATACATGTGAGAAGTTTCACAAAATTCTATGCTATTCACATTATTGTTGGAACTCTCATTTTATGCTATTCCAAGATCTAGAGCTATCCATGTCTTTTTATCCCTACACACCAGTCTTTTGATGGAAATGGAACACTTGAGACATTTCGCGTGGACAAGTTACACTTTCCTCATTCTTGTTTACTTAAATAGGCTGATATTTAAATAATTAATGAAGGATATTAGACACAAAACCCATATCCTTAAGACTAATTCCTTCAAAATGATGCCAGCCTCACCTCTCTGCCCACACATTTATGACATAAATCTCACATTTCTTTTCTCTTTCCCCTTGCTGTTGCATCATGTTGCATTGACAGGATTTCTAGTTTGCGTCTGATGTCTTAGAACTCTGAGTTAACTTGATAGGGATCCTGAGGAGCATGTGTCAGTGGACATGAGTGGCAGAGGCTGCCCATTGTTGAGTTAGTGTGGACACAAGGTTAAGTGCCACCTCAGATGGCTATCCCCACTTCTCTAACAGAGGAAAGGCATGTCCGTGGTCTGGGAGGAAATGTTGCGCACTGAGACCATTCGGCTAGTACCTGTGGTTGGGGGAGGCATATATATATGTCTCCTTAATCTTCACAAACTTACCATGTACTGTCATTATTCCCATTTTGCAAATGAGAAAACGGAGGCTCAGTATGGTGAAGTTTCTTGTACAAATTGGTGAAAGCCAAAAGCAGTTCCATAACCCAAGGCTTCCCACTCCAAACTCCTATGTCTTTTCTATCTTATGTCTTATTTAGACATTTCATTTTATATGTGGTATCCTAGAAAATACAAAGCAAAGTATTTTGCATTGTTAAATTCCAGTTAACATACAGTGTAATATTGATTTCAGGTGTAGAATTTAGTGATTCAACACTTAACATACAATATACAACACCCAGTGCTCATCACAAGTACACTCCTTAATCCACATCACCATGAGGTGACAGATGGCTCTTATGGATAGTGCCACTTTTTGTATTGACAAAAGCTAGAATGTGACTATGTGAGTGGGTGGTAGAAAAATGGTGGAGTAAGGACTAGTAAGAGGAAATTACACACTAAAGAACCAAGGTGCTAGATAGAAAGTTAAAGTCACCAAAATGAGAGTACGCACAGTTGGTTGGAATGAAGATCCCCCTTCCTATGTCCACATGGTAAGCAGCACCATTATATTCACTTAACTATTTATGTTATCTTTTGTTTTATTTTTGCCCCAGAGTTTTCCCCACCCGGTCTTTCCTGCTGCTAAATTCATGTTACTGGAAACCATATTTTGACATCCCTTATTCAAAACCTATCATGGCCTCTTATTATTCATAGGACTAAGAAAAAAATGTTACTCTGCATTTCTAGATCTTCTGAAATACTTCTGAAATCCATCCACCGTATCTATATTGGTTTTCCTTCTATTCTCTTACTCTGCTAATGTTTCTTTAGAACTGGGCAATGCACATAGTAGACCTTCAAAATTGTTGGCTCTGTGAATGAGTAAGTGGTCAAGAAAGGCAGTAATAAAGATCTTAATTAAGATGATTCACTAGGAATTATTTTGGAGGAAAACTCTACAGAGATTAGTGTGTTGCTGACTCAATATGATAGGAAAAACTATGGTAGTACAGAATCTGTTCTCCAGTATTTATTTTGAATTTTTTTTTTCCTTTTCCAGGTCATAGCCCTGGACAAAATGCCAACAGATACTTCTCTACTACCAAACTACTATTTTCTTTTGTTCCTATCTCTCCATTCACAGGTAGGCTTTCCATAAAGGGCTAAAGACTGGTTTGTTCAGAGGCGCCTGGGTGGCTCAGTCGTTAAGCGTCTGCCTTCGGCTCAGGTCATGATCCCAGGGTCCTGGGATCGAGCCCCGCATCGGGCTCCCTGCTCAGCGGGAAGCCTGCTTCTCCCTCTCCCACTCCCCCTGCTTGTGCTCTCTCTCTCACTATGTCTCTCCCTGTCAAATAAATAAATAAAATCTTAAAAAAAAAAAAAAAAGACTGGTTTGTTCAGTTCCAAGGAACTTGTCTCTCCATTCTCACCCCTACATTTTTTTAAAAATCTGTCTCAACCTCATGTGTTCCATAGTTCCATATACTTTCTCTCTTGATATATATATATCTTGATATATATATATATATATATATATATATATATATATATATATATATATATATGCAGTCTCTGGGATTCTTCGTTTGGTCTGGTTAGACTTGTCACATTGACTGTCACTAATTCCTGGCTAAGAAGAATTTAGCATATTCTTATGCCAATATACCTGATGATTCTTCTTGGAAGGGCGGGGGGGGTGGTAACTGTCAATCTACTTTAGGATGGTTTTTCCATTAAACATGAAATGTTTATTTTTTCTGATTATAATTTTTATCTATTTCTATGTTCATTGTAGAAAATTAGGAAAATATCAAAAGTAAAAAACAACCTTATTAGGGCACCTGGATGTCTCAGTCAGAAAGTGTGTGATTCTTGATCTCAGGGTCGTGAGTTCAAACCCCACGTTGGGGGTAGAGATTACTTAAATGAATAAGTAAATAAAAACTTAAAAAGAAAAAAACCTTACTAACTAAAAAGCCACTCAACTATCCTTGCACCCAGTGATGAACATTGTTTTGTTGTCTAACTCTCTAATCTTATTTTTACTTTGTTTATGTAATAGGATGTACAATCAAGAAATAAATAGGTGCTAAGATCTCTTTTCCTACTTCTACCGACAGGAAAAAGAATTGGTTTCCCTGTTACTTCCTCCAAACCCATTGTGAAAGTCAAGAGCTTTTGGACTCAGTTCCCTTTCTGAGGATTCAATGTGTCTCTAAAGGGAAGAGTTTGAGAGAAAGAGAAGCAAGGATCCAGGGGAAATTTTTAGTTCTTCCCCCGGGAGTGGGGGGATCTCCAGATTGGGAACTAGTTATAGGGTGCCAAATGTGTGCCAATGGCGGGAGGGGACTACGATGAGAAATATCCCTGAAACTTCCAGAAGTAGTAGTGCTTGAGAGACAAATGGTAGGGGCCATACTTGATAAGAATATGGTGTAGCTTAGGAATAAAGAAGAGATGCTAACTATTGTGGATTAATAACTTGGTCCCTACCTATATCATTTTTAAGTTTATTTGAGGTAGCAGGAGGCCCTAACAATGACAGATTAAATTGTCTAATTGTCCAATGAGTGGAAGCTTGGAGGATATTAAATTAGAATTAGAGAGATATGGGAATATAATATTTCTTATAGCCTGAGATTATCTAAAATTCATTGTCTCTATCTGTGTCTTTCTCTCTCTCTTTATATATGGTGTGTGTGTGTATATATATGTATGTGTATATATATTATATATAATGTGTGTATATGTATATATGTACACACAAATATATATGCACACCTATATATACACGTATATGTATATGCTTATGTGCATGAAACAAATTTAAATTTATAACTTATATACCATTTTTTAAACTATTTAAAAATTAAATATAATGATATTTTCTGGTTCCAAGTATTCCAAAACACATTATTTCATGGTTGGATCGCTCTCCAACATCTGTGTAGCTATTGCATACTTTGTTATTAATTCTCCTAATGATTGATGTGCGCCTAATGGTGCCAGAACATGGTTGTTTCTGATATTCCCCTATTATAAAAGTGCTGCAACAAACATCCTTTTCACATAAAATTAAGTGTAAAGCTCTCATTGTTTCTATGGAATACCTCTATCCCTGGAAGTGGGATTGCTGAATTAAAGAGAATATACTTTTTTAAACTTTGTGTACCTAATTCCAAATTACCCTTCAGCGTACTTGTAGTAATTTACATCACACCAGCAGTGTGTGAAGGTGCCATGTTTTCCCTCATTTCAGAAGGGATTGAAAATTTGAACCACATCAGTTCCAAAGGAAACACTTCTGGTAATCTCTGGCACATTCTAACTGGCCAGAAACATGGTAGAATAATGGATAAAACAATGGTGCTGGTGTTGTCTGAGTTTTTAAAAACTAGAATGTGATAGATTCTGAAAACTATTGCTCAGTGAACTTGATGTTGATCTTTGGGGAAGAATTCTAGAGTAGACGCGTTATTAGAAAGCTCATGACTATTTGGACTTTCATCTGGCCTAGGCAGGGCTACTTGAATGACTTATCACAGCATCACCAAAGCCAATGTAATGACATTTTCACCCCCTAATAGGAATCTGTTTAATTAGGTGCTGTAGTACTGACTATATCTATTTAAAGATTGTCCTTTAATCTTCTTCCTGGATTTGGCAATCCAGATAACTGTTGTTTCAAGATATTCTTGAATCATGCAGGGTATTAGGCAGTGACTCATTAATAAGATTGTCTATATCTTAGACAAGTCAGTCGTTGGGACTGATAGGCCTCAAATAATAACAGCGTAAGTAAAAATGGTGGGGGAGGATAATATAAAAATGAATAATTGACTAAGTATGATGATTCATCTTTAAAAAGTTATATTTATAATATCAAAATAACATCAAAATCTCATCTCTTATATGATTGTGAGGAACTTGAAAATCAAACCTTGATAAGCAGCCCATTAGAAGATGTGAAAGAAGTCTCTTTAGAAAGTTCTTCCTCTAGCAATATGCTTGGATAACTCCAACATTTCAAATCTTGGTACAAATATTACCTTCTCAATGGAGCTAATACTAACTCTGCAACATGCCCGTAACCCAGTCCTTCTTATCCTGCTCTCCTTTTTCTTTTCTCCATAGCATGTATCCACTTCTAACATACTGTGCAGTTTATAGATTTATTATGTTTATTATTTATTGTCTGTCTCCACTGCTAGAAGGTGAACTTCAAGACCACAGGAATCTTTCTCTATAATTCAGTGATATAGACCAAACATCTAGAACACTTAGAAGACACTCAAAATATAAGTGTTGGATGAGTTGAGCTAAGACCTAAAACTTTAAGTAGTAGTTTGGGTTACCTTAATGAATATGGATGCCACCTGGCTCATATAGTAAAGCCATTTCCAAACTCACTGAAACACTGTTGGAAATACTTTCACTGGACTTCAATCTATGCACTTCCATCTAAATCCAGAGAGAACTAGGCTGTGAGGATGCTCCTTCAGTACCATTAAAAGTGTAATTAAAAGAGTAGTCAAGTGAGTAAAATGAATTCTTACATTTTAGATTACTACTTGCAAAAGCCAAAAGCAGATAGTGTAAAATAAAAACAAATTAGAGAACATAAAAGAATCTTGTAGAACAGTGAGGATAAATATACTTCTCTATACTGTTTCTAGAAATTGTTTGAAAAATACTTATTCCTCAAGGACTCTTTTTGTAAAGTAGCAAAAAATTATTTGAAAATGGTTTTGTTAAAATGCTCTATTTTTGTAACCTAGTTTTAGAATATGTTGTTTTGTAAAGTATGTTCCCAGGAGAAAATTTATGCACTTGAATCAAAAGACAGGTTTATTATATAGTGTTTAAAACTAGGCTCAGTAGCATGACCCATGAGATCATAACCTGAGCCAAAACCAAGAGTTGGGTGCTTAACTGACTGAGCCACCCAGGCTCCCCTCCCCATTAAAGATTTTTAAATAGTTTGTTTTTCCACATAAGCATGTTATACATTTTTTAACAAAGGCTTAACAATCGTAGACATTTGTCAGTTTCTTGGTCACCAAGCATCAGAACTTCTGTACAAAATATCTTTAAGTCATTCCTCCAGATAAGCTCTTCACCCTTCTTCACCTATTATCTGTGCTGGCGATATAGCCATATGGACTAAATCAGCAGGTTCATATCCCTCTCGTTTCTCACTAGGTTTATCCAATAGGGAACCCTAGGAGGAGATCAGGATGAGATAGGCAAGTGAAGTGAATGTATTTATTTCCCCTGGCTCTCTCCCTGAAAGATTGTCCTGAGCTGGCTCTCTCCAGTCAAAGCCACTGTTTCTTGGTCACTGTTCCTCTCTAGGGTTCTAAGGCTACCAAAATAGCTTACATGAAAATGTATTTTATTGGTGAAATCTGCATTTCCTATTATTGTTTAATTTGTAATCCCAGTAAAGTTGACCATTGTTTCATACTGCTGTTTCTTTGTCCATTTTTCTGTTAGGTCATTCAATTGTAGTTTCCCTAAAAATTCAGAAAAACAATTCTTTTGGGTTGTGTGCATTGCAAATAACTCCTTTTTAAGTTCATTTGTGGGTTCTTTGTAATAAATAAAACTTTAATTTTAATACAATGCCAATCTTTTCCTTAAGGTTTTTCCTTTTCTGTGTGTTTTACTTAAAGTCTTCTTATCTATCCATGTATAAAAGATAGCTTTCTACATTTTCTTAAATTCTTAAAATTTTGTTTTTAGAATTTGTGACTTTAAACATTTATTTATTCAACAATTTAACTCCTCAGAAACATCAGTGAAGAAAATGGATAAAATCTCCCCTCATTGTTTTCCTTAGCACTATTTCTTTTTTTTATGTTATGTTATGTTAATCACCATACATTAATTACATCATTAGTTTTTGAGGTAGTGTTCCATGATTCATTGTTTGCGTATAACACCCAGTGCTCCATGAAGAACGTGCCCTCTTAAATACCCATCACCAGGCTAACCCATCCTCCCAGCCCCCTCCCCTCTAGAACCCTCAGTTTGTTTTTCAGAGTCCATAGTCTCTCATGGTTTGTCTGCCCCTCCGATTTCCCCCCCTTCATTCTTCCCCTCCTGCTATCTTCTTCTTCTTCTTCTTCTTTTTTTTTTAACATATAATGTATGATTTGTTTCAGAGGTACAGGTCTGTGATTCAACAGTCTTACACAATTCACAGCGCTCACCATAGCACATACCCTCCCCAATGTCTATCACCCAGCCACCCCATTCCTCCCACCCCCCACCACTCCAGCAACCGTCAGTTTGTTTCCTGAGATTAAGAATTCCTCATATCAGTGAGGTCATATGATACATGTCTTTCTCTGACTGACTTATTTCGCTCAGCATAATACCCTCCAGTTCCATCCATGTTGTTGAAAATGGCAAGATTTCATTCCTTTTGATGGCTGCATAATATTCCATTGTGTATATATACCACATCTTCTTCATCCATTCATCTGTCGATGGACATCTTGGCTCTTTTCACAGTTTGGCTATTGTGGACATTGCTGCTATAAACATCGGGGTGCACGTACCCCTTCGGATCCCTACATTTGTATCTTTGGGGTAAATACCCAGTAGTGCAATTGCTGGATCATAAGGTAGCTCTATTTTCAACTTTCTGAAGAACCTCCATACTGTTTTCCAGAATGGCTGCACCAGCTTGCATTCCCACCAACAGTGTAGGAGGGTTCCCCTTTCTCCACATCCCCACCAACGTCTGTCGTTTCCTGACTTGTTAATTTTAGCCATTCTGACTGATGTGAGGTGTTATCTCATTGAGGTTTTGATTTGGATTTCCCTGATGCCGAGCGATGTTGAGCACTTTTTCATGTGTCTGTTGGCCATTTGGATGTCTTCTTTGGAACAATGTCTGTTCGTGTCTTCTGTCCATTTCTTGATTGGATCATTTGTTCTTTGGGTGTTGAGTTTGATAAGTTCTTTATAGATTTTGGATACCAGCCCTTTATCTGATACGTCACATGCAAATATCTTCTCCCAAATGGTGTTGGGAAAATTGGACAGCCACATGCAGAAGAATGGAACTGGACCATTTCCTTACACCACACACAAAAATAGACTCAAAATGGTTGAAAGACCTCAATGTGAGACAGGAGTCCATTAAAATTCTAAAGGAGAACACAGGCAGCAACCTCTTCCACCTCAGCTGCAGCAACTTCTTCCTAGAAACAACGCCAAAGGCAAGGGAAGAAAGGGCAAAAATGAACTACTGGGACTTCATCAAGATAAAAAGCATTTGCACAGCAAAAGAAACAGTCAACAAAACCAAAAGACAACCGACAGAATGGGAGAAGATATTTGCAAATGACATATCAGATAAAGGGCTAGTATCCCTAGCACTATTTCTAATTCATCTACTATATTGGGGGCCATATTGAATTTTAAAGGACATGAGACTTAACATTAGAAAACCTTAGACTTGATTACAATCTACTACTTAGCTGTTCTGTGTCTCTTACTGAGTTACATAATCTCTATTAGCCTCATATTTATTTATTTCTCTTTATAAACTTTCTCACTAGATTAAAAATTAAATTCTTGCAATTCTATATTACAAATTGTAAAACTACATTTTATTTTTTTATCTACAAACATTTTAATTAATATTCTTTATTGAATTTCCAATCAGGGACGCCCTGTTAACAATACTGACCAGCGTTTGTTTTTCATTCATTCACTGAACTAATACTTATTGATCAGCTTTCATATGCCAATTTCACTCATACAAATCTCTACTCTCTTCTTGAGAGTAAATTTTAGAGCCAGGATAGGTGAAGATAAGAAAAGCAGCAGTTATCATTCTACTTCAGAATCACTACATGTGGAAAAATTTGTTTTGTGTGTCTATGAGATTAAATATCTGAATAAAAATATAAAAACATTAATTCCTTATCTACATGTTTTAAATGTTTTTAGTTTCTACCCAGATCATCTACATGATTATCCACATGATTTTACCCAATTCTCTTTCTTCCAGCCAATGACCGTGTAAGGTCTGTAGGCATAGCTAGTGTGCTGACACTTTGAAAACCATATGGTAAATGAAATTGGTCTATTGTGGTCTTTGTAAGATGCCCCAAATATCCAGAGCCTCAGCAAGATCATCCAGCCATTTTGGCTACCACATCACCTGATTCAGATTGAGGAGGAATTTTATGAGCTCTGTGGGGAGCATATGTTGTATAACTGAAAACATCAGCTGCCAATTTGGTCTACCTTGGTCATTCAGCCTTAGATAAGAAAGCACATACAAATCTGTTACCATGGAGACCATTCTGTTAAATGGATATCTTGAAAGATGCTGATTGTAAGACTGTATGTTGTTTGAAAAGCTTGAGTAGTAAAACATATGTTTATATCACAGATTTGGTATCACTGGGAGTTGAGTTATGTCCCTAATGTGCGGCCAGATGTTTTGTATCTTTTCATAAAGCAGAAAGTCTGCTACACAGGCATTTCTTGTTTATGAATATTAGCATACATATGTTTCAACAGAATTATTTTAAATTGGTTTCATGTAGTTGTTTGTATTGAGGGAAGAATCTCTGCAACCTATTGACCAAATCTCTGAAATATTATTGTATATACAAAATTCAGCATCTTAAAACATTTTTATTTTTTATATTTTATTGAGATATAATTGACATACAATGTGTAAGTTTAAGGTGTACAGTGTGTTGATTTGATACATTATATGTTACAGTATGATTACCCCCATAGCATTAGCAAACACCTCTATTATGTCACATAATTATCACTTCTTTTTTGTGGTGAGAACTTTTAAGATCTAGTCTCTCAGCAGCTTTGAAGTATATCTTACAATACTGTCCACTATCATCACTATGCTCTGCATTAGATCTCTAGAACTTCTAACTGCAAGTTTGTACCCTTTGACCAACATCTCCCTAATTGCCCCAGTCCTCAGCCTCTGGCAACCACTGTTCTACTCTCTGCTTCTACGAGTTTGGCTTTTTTAGATTCCACATATACATGATATCATACAGTATTTGTCGTTCTCTGTCTGACTTCTTTCACTTAGCACAATGCCCTCAATGTCCATTCATATTTTTGCAAATAAGAGGATTTCCTTTTTTCTCATGATTAAATAATGTTCTGTTGTATATATATACACCACATCTTCTTTATCCATTCATCTTAGGTTGTTTACATATCTTGGTTATCTTGAGTAATGCTGCAGTGAATATGAGAGTGTATATATCTTGACATCTTGTTTTTATTTCTTTTAGATACATAAGCAGAAGTGGGATCAGTGGGTCAAATGGTAGTTTTATTTTTAATTTTTTGAGGGAACTTTATTCTGTATTCCATAGTGGCTCAAACAGTTTATGTTTATATACTGAATCCTGCACATCCTCATCATCACTTGTTATCTCTTATCTTCTTCATAGCTAGTCTAACAGGTATATAAGATTGCATCTCATTGTTTTGATTGGTATTTCCCTGATGATGAGTGATGTTGAACATCTTTTCATGTATCTGTTGGCCATCTATATATCTTCTTTGGAAAAACATCTATTCAGTTCCTCTGTCCATTTTTTAAATTGTTTTATTATTGAGTTGTATGAGTTCTTTATATATTGTGGATACTAACTCCTTATGTAATATACAGTTTGCCAGTATTTTCTCCATTTCCATAGGTTGCCTTTTCATCTTGTTGATGACTTCTTTTGCTGTGCAGAAGCTTTTTAGTTTGATAAGTCCCACTTGTTTATTTTTATTTTCTTGCTTGTGCTTTTGATGTTATATCCAAAAAATCATTGCCAAGACCAATGTGAAGGAGATTTTCCCTGTGTTTTCTTCAAGGATCTTTATAGTTTCAGATATTATGTTTAAATTTTAACCCATTTTGAGTTAATTTTTGTGAGTGATGTAAGATACAGATGCAATTTCACTTTTTGGTATATGATTATCCAGTTTTCCCAACAACACTTATTGAAGAAACCATTCTTTTCCCAGTGAATATTCCTGACTCTCTTATCAAATGTTAGTTAACTGTGTATATATGGCTTTATTTCTGGGCTCTCTCTACTGTTCCACATATTGGTGTGTACAGGTCTATTTTTATGCCAGTACCATACTGGTTTTTTAATTATGTTAATCACCACATACTGTTTTAATTATAGTATCTTTATAGTGTAGTTTGAAATCAGGAAATGTGATGTCTCCAGCTTTGTTTCCTTTCTCAAGATTGCTTTGGCTATTTGGGGTGTTATGTGGTTCCATACAAATTTTAGGATTTTTTTTTCTTTTTTTCTCTTTCCTTGAAGAACATATCTGATGTTGAGGACTTATGGTATCCTCATCATTTACTGTGGTTTTCCCTAGTGTATAAAAACAATAATGCATTATGATGAAATATTTTTGTGAATGTGTTTTGTCTAATTTAGACAACTGTTTAAGTTGTCTAATGCAAAGAGTACAACTGAGAACAAGAATGAAAAGTACATTAAAATTAAGTGCTATGTACATATGTACCATATATTTTTTATTATTTTTTCACTATGATAAGTGATTTTTAAATCCCCATACCCTGTTTCCCCTATTCTCCGCCCACCTCCCCTCTGGTAACCATTAGTGTGTTCTCTATAATTAAGAGTTTTTTCTTGGTTTATCTCTCTTTTCTTTTTTTCCTTTGCTCATTTATTTCTTAAATTCCTCATATGAATGAAATCACATGGTATTCATCTTTCTCTTGCTGACTTATTTTGCTTAGCATTATACCCTCTAATTCTTTCCATTTGTTGCAAATGGCAAGATTTCATACTTTTTTATGGCTGAATATCCCATTTTATATATACCACTTCTTCTTTATCCATTCCTCTATTGATGGACACTGGTACTGTTTCCATAGTTTGGCTATTGTAAATAATGCTGCAATAAGCTTAAGGGTGCGTGTATCCCTTTAAATTAGCATTTTTGTACTTTTGGGGTCAATACCCAGTAATGCAATTCCTGGATTATGGGGTAGTTCTATTTTTAATTTTTTTGAAGAACCTCCATACTGCCTTCCACAGTGGCTTCACCCGTTTGCATTCCCACCAATAGGGCAAGAGGGTTCCTTTTTCTCCACATCCTTGTCAACACTTGATTCTTGTGGGGGTTTTTTTTAGCCATTCTGACAGATGTAAGGTGATATCTCATTGGGTTTTTTTTTTATTAAAATTTTATTTTTAAGTAATCTCCATTACAACCCTGGGATCAAGAGTCACATGCTCCACTGACTGATGCAGCCAGGTGCCCCTCATTGTGGTTTTAATTTACATTTCCCTGATTATGAGTGATGTTGAATATTTTTTCATGTATCTGTTGGCCATCTGTATGTTGTCTTTGGAGAAATGTCTTATGTCTTCCCTCTGCCCATTTTTAAATTAGATTATTTGTTTTTTGGGTGTTGTCAGTTCTTTATATATTGGATACTAACCTTTTTTTTTTTTTAAGATTTTATTTATTTATTTGAGAGAAAGAGAATGAGAGAGAGCACATGAGAGGGGTTAGGGTAAGAGGGAGAAGCAGACTCCCCGCCAAGCAGGGAGCCCAATGTGGACTCGATCCAGGAACTCCAGGATCATGAGCTGAGCCAAAGGCAGTCGCTTAACCAACTGAGCCACCCAGGTGCCCTGGATACTAACCTTTTATCAGATATGTCATTTGCAAATATTTTCTCCCATTCAGTAGATTGCCTTTTAGTTTTGTCATTTCCTTCACTATGTGGAAGCTTTTTATTTTGATGGAGTCCCAGTAGTTTATATTTTACTTTCTTTCCCTTGCCTGAGGAGACCTGTCTAGAAAGATGGTGCTACAGCTGTTGTCAGAGAGATTATTGCCTGTGCTCTCTGCAAAGATATGGTTTCAAGTCTCACATTTAGGTCTTTAGTCCATGTTGAGTTTATTTTTGTGTATGGTGAAAGAAAATGGTCCAGTTTCATTCTTTTGCATGTGGCTGTCCAGTTTTCCCAATGCCAGTTTTTGAAGAGACCGTCTTTTTTCCATTTTATATTCATTCCCCCTTTGTCAAAGATTAATTGACCATATAGTTGTGGGTTTATTTCTGGGTTTTATGTTCTATTCCATTGATCTATATGTCTGTTCTAATGCCAGTACCATACTGTTTTAATTCCTGCCACTTTGTAATATAATTTAAAATCTGGAATTGGGATACTGCCAGTTTTGTTGTTCTTTTTTCAAGATTGCTTTGACTTTTCGAAGTCTTTTGTGGTTCCATACAAATTTTAGGATTGTTTGTTCTAGTTCTGTGAAAAATCCTGTTGGTATTCTGATAGGGATCGTATTAAATGTGTAGATTGCTTTGGGTAGTATAGACATTTTAATAATGTTTGTTTTTCCAACTCATGAGAATGGAATGTCTTTCCATTTCTTTGCATGATCTTGAATTTCTTTCATCGGTTTTCTAGATTTTTCAGAGTACAGGTCTTGCACCTCTTTGGGTAAGTTTATTCCTAGATATTTATTGTCTTTGATGCAATTGTAAATGAGATTGTTTTCTTAATTTCACTTTCTGCTGTTTCATTTATTAGTGTATAAGAATGCAACAGATTTCTGTACATTGATTTTGTATCCTGAGTTTACTGAATTCATTTATCAGTTCTAGTTGGTTTTTGGTGGAGTCTTTAGGGTTTTCTATATATAGTATCCTGTCATCTGCACATAGTTTCACTTCTTCCTTATCAATTTGGATGCCTTTAGGATTGTTTTGTATCTGTGAAAATGCCACTAGAATTTTGATAGGGATTGCATTGAAACTATAGATGGTTTAGGGTAGTATGATATTATTATATCATAGCTTAATTTAATGTCTTCTCTGCATAGCTGCCCTTAACTTGTACTCCCAAGATAAGTACCAGCAGTGCCTAGGGCTGTTTCTACATAGAAACAAGGAGGTTATTGCTGGTTACATATACTTCTAAGTGGAGCTCACTGCTACTAGTTCTCATTCCAACTAAAAATAATTGGCTCATCTATAAGGGTGAGTTGGGTCATAGTAGGAGGAATTTTTCCTTGATGAGAGGCTAGGGCAAGGATATAATTTATCATCCCAATGGGGTCAATTTTGAGAGGGAAAGAAGATACAAAAATAATTAAAATTATGTGATGTTTGACATATGGACCAGCCAATTTGGCATATTGTATAAAGTGTTTCTATTCAAAATCTGTTTTCAAAAAAAGTTTTAAGTACATGGATAGAGGAAACTATACCATGCTAGCACTAATTTTTAAAAAAGCAGATTAACTATATTCATTTCAGAAAGAGCAGACCTCAGATCAAGGAAAGCTATCGGGGGTAAAGAAAGATATTACATAATGATAAAGGGGCCAGTCCTTCAAGAAGACATAATAATTCTTCACATGTATGTGACCAATTTATATGAGGCAAAAACTAGTAGAATTACAAGGAAAAACAGATGAATCCAGTATCCTTGTTGGTGACTTAAGCACCCCTGTATCAGAAATGGAGTGATCTAGCAGGCAGAAAACCAGTAAGTTGAGTAAGTAAAATAGTAGGCAGTAAGATCAGTATGTTGGAAATAGTTGAGTCCGATCAGTCAACTGGATATAATTGACTACATTTATAGACTACATATCCCAACAATGGCAGAACATGCTTCTCAAGCTCAGATGGAACACTCTGGGCCATAAGATGTACCTTAACAAATTTAAAAGATTAGAAGTAATACAGTATCTGCCTTCAGATCAAAACGGCATTAGACTAGAAATCAATTAGAGAAGGGTAAGAGGAAAATCCCAGAATATGTGGAAATTAATGTACTTCAAATAACACATGGGTTTAAAAATAAATTTCAAGAGCAATTAAAATATATTATGGATTACCTGAAAATGAAAACATAACTTACCAAAATTTGTGGAATACAGCAAAAACAGTGCTTAGAGGGAAATTGATAGCATGCAATATATATATTAGAAAAAAAGAAGAAAGAAAGAGCTAAAACCAGTATTCTAAGCTTCTACTTTAGGAGACTAAAAAAAGAGCAAATTAAATCTTAAGCAGAAGGCAAGAAAAAATAAAAATTGGAGCAGAAATCAGTGAAATGGATAATAGGAAATCAGAGAAAATCAAGCATGTAAAAACCTGATTCCTTGAAAGGATTAATAAAATTGATATGACCAGTTTTTTTCTAAGTAAGTGAATTTAAACTGGAATTTTTGAGGAATTTCTATGGAACATATGGACAGAATAGTCTAGTTAAATCACAATTTGAATTTCTCCAAAGACCCTCAAAACTTAAACACAAGTGATTTTTATCTTAGACATGGGTCTGGTAAGTCTGAGAAGAATAGTCCTATAGCAAGGGAGAAGTGCTTCACAGGTGAGAGAGTTGTGTTTGTTTGGGATTTTTTCCTTTGTTGTAAGTAATATGTTAGAGAATGATTGTACAAACCTTGAACACAGGTCAACGCTCTAGGGAGGGAAGAAATGGTGATGGCACAGTGGCAGTGTGGTAGACTGCAGAAGGGCGGGTGAAATTAGGCACCTCACCCCACCTGTCTGAGCCTTGCTTTCATCAGTAAGATGAGGACACTGTCCTACTTCTAACGTACAGCTGTAATGGGTTATGGTGAATGTAGAGTGCTAAGGTCGTTAAAATCTTTGAGCAGAGACGAAAGAAAGACTATGCTAAATCAGGCAGATGCTGGTGTATCGGCCACGAACCAGGTAGGATGCCCTGTGAGTAGCTAAATGTGACTGCTTTTGAAAAGCATCCTGTTTGGGGAGTTTCTCTGGACTTGTCATCTATGACCTGTCGTCTTTAATTCTTGGTCCTTTTTTGGATAATTTCGTCTCCTGCCACCAGTGAATTGACACATCAGGAATGTGTCTCACAAGATTAATGTTGATTAAAAGATAGTATGCCCAACCCAGCTGTGTTCTAATTTTAGTGAGAAAAAGCCCATTCCTTCTTAAAGAATCATAGCCCTTGGTGTCAAGATTAGGGAGCAGACTAAGGGTAGAGAAGGGGAAGAGGCCTCCAGGCATGCTTATGGCCTAAGCTTGGACAGAAAGGAGAAATTAAATCACCAGGTCAAGGACTTCTTTTTGGGAGTTTAAGACCAAAGCCACCTAGATTTAGGGGTTCCAAATAGGAGTCTGGGGATGAAGTCCTGCATTAATAATAAAGAGTGTGCACCGCCTGGGAGCTGCGTCTACGCATCTTGCTCATGAGCCTACAGCAGCTCAAGCTTTAGGGTAACAACTCAGATCTACCATCTTCACCCAAAAAAGCTTATTTTACTTTAAACATGGATGGAGAATGGCATAATACCATAAATTTGAATCCAGGACCCTGAAATTGGAGTATCATGTGAGAAAAAGTGAAAGGATCAAATGAAGAGTTTGTTCCCAGTCCTGGGAAGGGTTGGCCCTAGGATGTATTTTAATTAAAAATCTGCCTTATATATTCTCAGGCCTTTCTCTTCTCTGTCCTTTCTACCTCCTTCACCTGAGGTCCTCAGGAAGCCCATGCCATCAGAATGCCCTAAGACACTGTGACACAAAGATTTCCCAGCCTGGCCTGCCACACTTCTCAAACGGCCACAAATTCCAAATTTCCTACCTCCTAATTCCACTCAAAATCTCCATGTTTTCTATACAACTGGCTCAGAGGGATATAATGGAAAGAAGCTGCTTAAACCAATTCCGAGAGATTTGAATGACTGATCTTTCACAACTTCCTGCCCCCCAAGATGTTAACAAACTTCCTCTTCCTCAAATGTAAACTCAAATGGGTCATCAATTAAATGTTTAGATGAAATATCCAACAGTGGAAGGGGGATTTGGCAGAAAAAGAGATTTAGGGACTAATAGAAGAAATTAAACTCAATTTTGTCTGGCCTTCTGATTCCCAACTATGGTTTACTCTGGTCTCACAAATTCCTCAACATACCGAGGTTAATAACAGTGTTTTCACACAGCAATCCAAATGAGGGTGAAAATGCATGCCCACATACGTGTGTGTGTGTGTGTGTGTGTGTGTGTGTGTGTAAGGGAATCAAGTTTGATGATAGGGACAACGGTAATGAATTCTTGTAGATTGAGGCCTGCCCACCATTGATGCCTGATGGGAGTTTAAAAATAATTCTAGCATTTACATGGAAGGTCTTAAATGTGAAATAGACATTTTCTTCTGGTTGGTTAATTACAGCATGTGCCAATAAGAGACTGACAGCACAGGGCAACATCGGGATGACTGCACTGGTTAACCTTTGCTGAGCGCCCTACAATATGGTGCCTTAAAGCAACAGTCCTTCATTTTCTTGTGATTCCTTGAGTCAGCAATTTGGGATGAGCTCTGGTTTATATATACTGATTTTGCCTGGGCTCGGCTATGAGGCAGCAATTAAATAGGGGCTGGATGATTTCAGGTGGCTTTGCTCAACACGTCTTGCACAATGTGGGCTTTTGGCTGGATCCTTCAGTTCTCCTCCACATGACCTCTCCATCAGGCTAGCTTAGACTCATTCACCTGACAACAGCAATTCCAAGAAGGCAAGAATGGTAGCTTCAAAGCTGCCCATGGCCAAGGCGTGGAATACACAAAATGTGACTTTCTCACTCCCACCACGTTCTGTTTACCAAAGCGAGTCACAAAGCTGCTAGAATCTCGAGATGGAAAAATAGCCCCACTTCTCTCCATGAGGCCTGCTGCAAAGAGTCGCTTTCTAACACAAAAGTTTTAAGTGATTTTCTATTTGAAGTGTTTTCTTTATTTTTTCCCCCACCCTCTCCTTAGTCCAATGAGATTTTCTTTTTATTTGTGGAAAAATCACAGTGGGAGAACTCATGTTCCAATTATAAACTAGGCTTATGAGAACTGAGATGTTAGGTTGTTGATTACTCCATTTTAGGAAACGTGAACAAAGCTAGACTTTATGATAGTTTTTAGAATATTTCAAGAATGATATGTGATCTGTCTTTTCCAATAAATGGTCTCTGTGTCACTCTTTGGAAGAACTATAATCACTAGAAAATTCATTATATATCTTCTGAAGTTTTTATTTTAAACTGAGCAGATGTGCTAAGATATTTGCTTTACACATTTTCCAAATATTGACTTTTCTAAAGGATGTGTTTAGCTTGCATCCCTTGGGACACAGATTTATGTTTCCTACCACTCTTAACAAGGGCTTGAAAGCTATTTTTTCTTGTTGAACATCTTATTTCCATTTTTTTAGGCTAAAAGGAAAAATGTTTATGGACTATTTTATTAGTGTTTGTAATGAGAACATTTATAAGAGGCATTGATTTCTTGTGGTAAGCTTCTAGTCATGGTTCATGAGGGAATGTAACAGCTATAGTTATGTTCTGAGAAGTTGACCTAGGTGTCTCGAGATCTAGCTCTGCAAGTCATGTAACCCAGCTGTCCCTATAAAATAAAATCATCAACAGAGACTCGGTCCATGCTGGGCCCTAGAGCCAGCAATTCTGAAGAAGAGCAAATAACTGTTTTTGAGTCTCACCTTCCAAACAGTGGAGATAGTGGGGATGATGGGAACAGAGCATGTCGGAAGACAGCAAAATAAAGGAGCAGCCTCTGGATACAAAAGGGTCTTGTACCTTCAGAGTCTAGTCTCACACTGCAGTCTACTTTGTGTTTATGCTTTCAAGAGTGCAATGTTTTGGGGGTACAAGTTCTGATTAAAGATGTGACAGCTTCTACTCCCCATAATGCCAAATTTGTGATTATAATCTAGTCCTCAAGAAATCTTTCATTCTGTTTTATTTCCAGATAAATTTTCATGCCCTCCCCCCTTTTTTTTTTGCTCATTTTTATTTCAACATTCTGGCACAATAAATTTTAACAAAGAGGAAAAATGAATATTACTCCTATGACTTGAGTTGGATTATATAGGAAATCAGTATGATCATCTATTCTAAACCACCTGTCCTTCTTGCAAGAAGGAAAACTTACAATAAACACATAATGTATCATTTGCAAGCCATATCTCAATTAAAATCTAGGCAAGAAGAGTTTTCTACTTGATTTGATTTGATTAAATTTGATTTTTTTTTTTACATCACTTAGCCCATTTGATAGAAACCATGAACTCAAGGGAAGTGAGTTCCTGCTGCTGCTAGAAGCATCTCTCTAATGTGTACTGCTAAATAAGATAGTGTCTAATGAAGTTTCTGTGACTCATTAGACATATACTTAAAAGACTCCTTGCCGCAAGTATAAATCTTTCATAATATCTCAGATAGTAATCATTTCATAAATATCATCTCTTGAGGACAAACCCTAAAAAGTTGGTCTTTTTAGTTCTGATCTAATAGTATTGCAACCAACTTTAGTGAGATTAAGCATATACCATATGAAATTTTTTCCTTGATTTTAAATTTATTCTTGACACACTTATTCCCGCTATGAATGATGTCACACACATTCACCTGCTTTACTTCCTCAATTTAATTTTTACATTGCTATGGCTAGGTCACTGTCACTTGCAGCTGAATCCTTTGGCACGCAATGATTACATTTCCTTTCTTATAAATGGGTTTTTTCCTAGATTTATTGAGGTATTATTGACTATAAATTATCTGTATTTAAGGTATATACTGTAGTGTTTGGGGTGATGCAGGTTATGGGATGCAAACTTTCAGTTAAAGATGAACAATTTCAAGAGATCTAATGTATAGCATGGTAACTATTGTTAACAATATTGTATTGTATACTTGAAATTTGATGAAAGAGTAAATCTCGAGTGTCTTCACTGCACATACTGAAAATGGTAACTATGTGATATGATGGAGATGGTAATTAGCTTGATTGTGGTAATCATTACACAAGGAATCGTTCATTCTCCTGCTTCTATCCCAAATCTGCCTTTTCTTCTGGTTGCTGTCTTACTTCTCATATCTAAAACTGAGCTTCATATGACCGAATCCAGTGGTCATTATTCTATGTTCATCTTATTTGACTTCTCGGGAGCAGTTAATATTACTGGTCACTCTCTCCTTGCTGAAGTTTCTTCTGGTTTCTGTGATGCAATCTTTCTTGGACTGTTTCTTTACTAACTTGATACTTCTGCTTGAACTCTGAAAGTTGGTATTTCCCAAATTCCATCCTGGAATTCCTTTCTTTTCTAACTACATTCTCTCCCTGCATAGTCTTATCCACTTTCATAATGTTATATGCCTGACTTTCAAATTTTTACCACTAGCCTTGGTATAATCCTGGAATTAGATTAGAACAGCTAACTGTCTACTTAAAATTTTCATTAGCTATGTAATAGGTACCTTAAATCTAGCAAGATCAAAACAGAGCTGTTGACTTTGACTCCAACTTTTCTTCTTTCCACTTTCCACAATTCAGAATAGCATCATCATTCTTCTCATTTACTCAAAAAATCCAAGTACCACTTATTTTTCCCCACCTCAAATTAATGCAGTAACAAACTTTACTTATCTCCACCATGTATTCAGAATCCATCCACTCTTTCCATTTCAGAGTCTATCTGGGTCCAATCTACTCTTAATTCTTGCCTCAACTACTACTACATAGACCTTTTCCCCTTATTCCATTATTGGATCTTACTTTTTTGTTGTTTGTGTCTTATCACTAGAGAAATGTTTAAACATACACAAAGCTAAGGAGAACATTATAATGAATCCCCATGAAAACTGCATCTAGTTTCATCTTGTTTCATCTGCCACCTTCACTTTCTCCTCTCGTCAATGAAGTGTTATAAAATAAAGCACAGACATTTAATTTCACTATAAATATTTGAGTATGTATCAATAGCAGAAAGTGACTTATGTTTTTGGCATAACGATAACACCACCATACATCTAACAAAAACACCAATAATTGGTTACATCATTCAATATTCAGCCCATTTTTAAATTTCCTAGATTGTATCCAAAATGTCTTCTTATGATTGTTGTGTTTGAATAAACCTTCAGATAAGTTCCACACATTGCATATGCTTCTTGGGTCACTTTTAATCTATAATACCCTCTTTGATTTTATATCATCCATTTGTTAAAGAAGCCAGTTTACTTATCCTGTATTGTTACCCACATGCTGGATTGGCTGATTGCATATTAATAGTTCTTTTTTTTTTTTTAAGATTTTATTTGAGAGAGAGAGAAAGCATGTGACAGAGAGTGCACAAGCAAGGGGAGGGGCAGAGGGAGAAGCAGGCTCCCCACTGAGCAGAGAGCCCGATGTGGGACTTGATCCCAGGATCCTGGGATCATGGCCTGAGCTGAAGGCAGATGCTTAACTGAGTGAGCCACCCAGGCACCCCTACTAATAGTTCTTTACACATATTTATCTCTCCACATTTTTCCTTGTTAGCTAGCTCTAGAGACTTGATTATATTCAAGTCCTGTTTTATTTTGGCAAAAATAACTTTTTAGGTGATGAGCTATGAACTTTCTATTGCATTGTATCAAGATTAATGTCTGGTTGTCCTATTTTAAGTGATAATGAATTAACCGTGGGGTTCCAGTGATATCAGATTGGTCCATCCATTATGCAATTCCCAAATAACTTTTCTTTTTATTAACCCACCTTTCTTTTTCTTCTTTTTTTTTTAGCTTGAAAATGACTATAATTTAATTTTTATTTGAGAAGAAACAACCTATAAAGCAATGTTCCCCACCACCACCACCAAATAACTTTTTGCTTAAATGTTCTAGGAACCAGTGATGGCCACTGCCTAGATCCATTATTTCAGTATTGGTTACAAAAGGTGATTAAAAAAACATTGTCCTTCCACCTGCATATATTGGCTGAAACTCCTCTATAAAGAACTTCCCCTCAGCAATTATCTTGTTATCCTGAAACCCACTTTATATAGGAAAAATAGGATGAATGTTTGATCTTTGCTCTTTGTTCACCAATTTTCAGAATAAGGAGCCAGTGCTTTGGAAACTTAAAACAAACAGAAAATTTTAAAATTGGTTAGTTTTGTTTTTATTGTCTTCGTGAATTTGCATGTTTGATGGGTGTGAGGCTGTGAAAAATACTTGAAATTATTTACCCCATTACAGTGTTACTCTTATAATATGTTCACTACACTGCAGTCAGTGTGATCCTTGAAAAATTCATGTCATGTAATATCTCCAGTGTTTCCCCATTACAGTTGGATATTCCCTGAATTCTTTATCCTAGAAAGACCTACCTAACCTGCCCTGCCTACTTCTCTGACTTCACTTCTATAGATCTCCCTCTTCAGCATTAATACTCCTCCATTTCTCAAATACCTGTCATTCAAGGACCAGGTACTCTGTGCTTTCTCTGTCAGTAGGGCTATTCTTCCTAATCTTTGCGTATGTCCTTCAATGGCCACCTAGTTACTTTCCATCAAGTCACCCACCATGTATTCTTGGTATAGAACTACCTGATATTTTCCTTAATAATCTATGTTTCTTTCATCTTGTTTTTATCGCACACTCTCTTCTGGACTTTAAGTCCTACTGAGATCAGGGATCTTGTCTTCCTTGCCCACCACTGAATCTCCAGTGCCTAAAAGAAGCCTAGCACTAAGCTCTCAATAAATATTTTTTGACTGAATGGCTGATTGAATGCGCGCAGTGCTCAACTGATTTAAGGCTGAATCTCTCCAGAGAAAAGGACCCTTGAGATCCATATATATACTAGTGGACTTCTTGGTGGAAAGAAAGGCTCTCATAGTGCTGAGGAGGCTGGACTTGCTCTAACCCAAGGATGGCAAGTTTCAACTTAGAAGTGAATAGAAGAAAAGAAATCTTTTGGAATAATTTCACATGAATAGAAAATTAAAAATGTGATTTATTTTTAAATTTGATTAGCCTCTCGCAACGGAAGTATGAATTTCAACTAATAGTGATTTAGGTTTTACAGTTTGATAAGTTCTGTTTCATATTGTTATCACTGCCATAAAATTTATTAAAATTTCATCATATTGCAGAGAACACAAATCTTTTGGTTTCTTATTTGTGGCTAAAATTTCATGTTGCAAAGAAATTGCCAAAAGACTTCTGGACTGATATGCTCAATAGAAAAAATGTCAGGAAGTACAGTTGTTAAGCCATAAGAAGTGGGCTCTAATTGCTAAACTTTTGAACAATATAATGTCAGGATTTTTTTAGGTAACCATAAAATCTCATTCCATATATTGATATTACTCTGTCTCAATTACAACCTGGATCATTGTCAAAAGACTGGGCATACCTCTTTGTAGTCAGTAAAGATTTTTGAAATTATACACATATTTTGTTGGCAATTTCAAAATATGGAAGATCACAGTAAACCGTAATATTTTATAAGTCAAAAACATATGAAATTATTATTTTGAATATGAATTTAAAATCAATCTTCATTTTTAAATATTACTTTAAATACACTTTGATAAAGCATTTGTGTTTCCTACTGTAACAACTACTAAAGTTTAATTTTCCCCAATTATTTATTTGAGGGGGCAGTAATTGATTCCAACTATTAATAATTTTCCTTTCATTAACATACACTAAAAGAGGGAAAAAAAAGTCGTAATCTGGAAAAAGATATTTACAACACATGTAGCTAATAAAGGATTAGTATTCCAAATACATATAACTCTTAGAAATCAATTGTTTTAGGTGAAATGGGCAAAAAGATCCACAAAGAGCAGTCATTTCACAGAGAAGGAAACATGAATGGTAAATCAGTACCTAAATAGCTGCTGAACCTCATTATTGACCAGGCTATTGTAAATTGAGACCACAATAATTACACTTTTGCACACAATATATTGGCAAATATATTGGCAAAAATTTAGAAGTAAATTTATCAAGTATTAGTGAATATATAAATCAAGGAAAACTCCTAAGCAATTGTTTGTGAGTAAAGTGATACACCAACTGTGTAAAACAACCAGACACTATCGTAAAAAGTTGAAAATGTACATATACTCTTACACAAATTTCCTTTTCCTAGTTGTACACCTTACAGAATCTCTCAACTATTGACAATAGAGATATACATAAGAATATTTGCAAAAACTTGTTTTTGGTTTTTTTAAAAGGCAGTGATACAAACCACAAATGTCCACTGAAAAAAAATAGATAATAGAATATATATATATATGTCAGAAGAATAAAAGAATTATAGCTACTCGCAATAACATAGATAAATCTTAGAACCACCATACTGAAGGAAAAAGGCAAATCTTGGAAGACTATATGAAGTATTTTTTTTATAAAGTTTAAAACAAGTGAAATTAAAAAATACATTGTTTAGAGGTACATATAGTAATTTTTAAGCAAGGGAGTTTGGGGTTGTGGTTATTTCTGGGTGATTGGTAGGTTAACACAGGATACAGGTAGATTTAATTACATCTGAAATATTTTTAGTAAGATATGGATTCATACGTTTTCATTTTTTAATTTTACTTCAAATTTTATATATGTTAAGTTCTGCTGCCAGCAATGGATAACTGGGTTGATTAGGATCAATTTTTTCCATAGAATCTGTCCAAAATATCTGTATGAAATATCTAACTTAAGTTACTGGGAAACCATCAAGGAAGTGAGAATTTTCAGGCCATAATCTGTAAAAAGAAATAGGGAAGCTAAGAGAAGTATTTAGACACTTAGAATATCACTTACCTACAAGGTGATTACAGATTATTAAAGAAAAGATAATGGATAAAAGGTGAAAAGCCAAGCATAGTGTTCATTAGTCTGTGGAACTAGAAGGGAAAAAAAAGAAAACCAGAAATCATGAAGGAGAAAATCACTGGTTAATATTCAGTATTTCAAAATGAGACTCTGATGGGGTACACCCTGTAATTTATAATGAATAGCAAATAGAACAGCTCTCAGAAGGACTGATGCCCATCTTTAAATCATCTCAAACCAAGTTTAGTTCAGATGACTTGCTCTAGCCTAGCTCCATACAAGAAGCAAAATAAATTATTTCTAGAGGAAAATAACATCATACAGAACTTCAAATCATCCCTACAATTTTTGACGTGCAATGTTCAGCCCTTAATCAAAAATAGTGAAACTTACAAGTACATAAAATTGATCAAAAGCCAAGGGACAGTAAATATTAGAACTAGACCCAAAAGAAATACAGATACTGAAATTATAAGGCACCCACTTAATAAAAACACAAAAATTATGCTTGATATATTCAAGGAATTAAATTAAAGTGGAGAATTAAAGTTAAAAAATAGCATATAACTAAGAAAAATACAAAAACTGAAACTAACTCATTGAATGAGTTTAATGGTATATGGTACTTGCAAAACTAATAAATTAGAAGATAGGACTGATGAAAATCTAGCCTCAGGTACAAAGAGACAAAGGCTGGAAAATACTGAAGACAGTCTAAGAGGCATAAGATACACAGAGCAAAATTGTCACAGTGAGTCAGTGGGTGCTCCAGAAAGATAATAGAGGAAGAGTAAGGCAGAATAAATATTTGAAGAGATAGTGACTAATAACTTTTCAAAACTGACAAAAGATACCATCTACAGTAAGTGCTAGTAACCTCAGTAAGTCTCTCTGAATAGGAAAATAACCAAAAAATGTATACATAAGTAAGTACATCATAGGAAAAATGCTAAAAATTAAAGACATACAAAGTCTTTTAAAAGCTGCCAGGAAACAAAAGAGCATGTCATCTGAACAGGAGCAATGATAAGATTAACAGTGGCTTCTCAATAGAAATAAGGGGAGCCAGAAGACAATGGAATAGTATCTTCAAAGTAAAGAACGATGATGCTGGACAACCTAGAATTCAGCAAATATAGCCTTTAAAAGTGAAAGAGATATAAAGAAATTTTCAGGCAAAAAGAAGAAATTCAGAGGGTTTTTTTTTTTTTTTTTTTTTTTTTTAAGCAGGCTCCAACCCAGCATGGAGCTGAAGTGGGGCTTAAACTCATGACCCTGAGATTAAGACCTGAGCTGAGATCTAGAGTTGGATGCTTGAACAACCAAACCACCCAGACATCCCAAGAAATTCAGACTTTTTTTTTATGTGACTTTCTCTTTTTTTAAGATTTTATTTATTTATTTGAGAGAGAGAGAGTGCACGCACGAGCACAAGCAGGATAAGTGGCAAGCAGAGGGAGAGGGAGAAGTAGGCTTCCTGAAGAGCAGGGAGCCTGATGTGCGACTTGATCCCAGGACCCTGGGATCATGACCTGAGCCAAAGGCAGATGTTTAACCGACTGAGCTACCCAGGCACACCCAGAGTTTTTATAATCAAACTCATGGTAAAGAAAACATTAAAGTGTATCCTTCAGACAAAAGGCAACTTATCCCCAGTGAATACAAAGTTTGGCAAAAAGGATAAAGAACAAAGGAAAGGGGGTAAATATGTAGTAAAAACAAAATGTATGTAGATTCTATAATACAATAATAATATACTTAATATATAAATTAAATTGCATGCAATAATAACACAAAATCTAGTGAGTAGCTGGGTGAAATGAATTAAAGTATTTCTAGAAGTTGGTAAATTGCTAATTTTATAAAACTTGGATAAATCAAGGACATATGTCATAATCTTCACCACAACCACTAAAAGAATAGTAAAAGAATATATAGCTAGTAAACTAAGAAAGGGAACATAATAGAAACACACAAAAAATTAAAAAGCCATAAGGAAGAAAATAAATTGTAAAGGAGAGAAAAACAGAAAATAAATATTAAAATGATAAATTTAAATGCTAGTACAACAAATATGGAATAAATGCTCCATTTTAAAAATAACAGTTGTCAAACTGGATAAGAGGAAACATGCTTCTTCAAGAGACATAATTTCAATATATGAATACACAACATTTCAACATAGCTGAAAAATTCACAAAAATTAGCAAAATAGAGCTATAGTGCCTAGACTGACTTGACTAATTTAAAGTGATAAATGGGGGTGTCTGGCTGGCAGAAGAGCATGTGACTCTTGATCTCAGGGTTGTGAGTTCAAGACCCACATTGGGCATAGAGATTACTTAAATAAATGAACTTTAAAAATAAAGTGATAAGTAATATTAGCAATAAAAATGGATATTTCATAATGAAAGTATATATCAAGAAGATAGAACAATTTTAAATTTTTTGCATTTAATGGCATGGTTTCAATATCTATGAAACAAAAATTGACAGAAATAAGATACTAATAAAACTGATAAACTTCTGGAAAGGTTGACAAAGAACAAAAGAGAAAAAGCATATATAGCCAATTCAGGAATGATAACAGGAAGAGGATACTCAGACAATGTATGATACTATATTTGAAAATGTGGATAAAATGGAGACAGGAGGAAACCGAACATTTGAATAGTTCTATATACTTGAAGAGAATTCAAAGAATTTGTGAAAGAATTTGTGAAAATCTAACAAAGGAAACTCCCAGCCCAGATGACTTCACTGGTGGACTCTTCCAAATATTTACAGAAGTAAGAGCACAATCTTGCCCAAACTCTTCCAGAATAGAGAAAAATAGATAATACTTCCCAATTCATTTTAAGAGACCAGCACCCCCAGAGAATTAGTGTATTATTTGGGTAATTAAAATTATTGAAAAATATATATGCTTGTGTAGGACGAAGATGTTTCTAGAGGGAGACGCAAGAAACCACTAGCAGAAGTTGCCTCCAAGGAGAAGAGACACTGGTGTGGGAAAAAAATGTACCCTTTATTATATGCTACTTAATACTATTTGAATATATAGGCATTGATGCCTAGGTTATATCTGACATATTTAATTTTCAAAAATGATGAATTTTTTAAAAAGGGACTGTAAGAAGCTTGGAAGTCACTGCTCCATCCTAACAACTATTAAAACCTGAACAAGCCAGAAAACCAACAGCTTTTCTTAGATCTGTGAGGGACGAGCGGCCCTAAAGCAGATCACTCCCTCCAAAATTGGAGAGCCTGGCGGGCTAATATAGAGAATCACAACTTACTAGCTCAGAAACTTCCACAGGGATCAAGACCAAGGTAGGGAAACCTGAACTGTAAATAATGAATTTCTGGAGACTCCCCACAGTGGGAATGGGAAAGGAACCATTTTGAAATATTCCAAGGCATTCTGTCTTTCTTTACAAAGTATACCCTTAAGGAGAAACTATTTAACCACGCCTAATTTGCTGAAATTAACCAAGCCCGAGTAACCTAGGGGAAGGGAAATACCCAACTTCACCCACATTAGCCATCATGTCCTACCTATGGGGATGTGGGGACTGAGAAACATGTGTGAAATTCACAGTCCAGAGGCGAAGGCTCACTGGAAGACTGATCCTAATCCTAGGATTATAGAATGCTTCCCCTCACCTACACTTTACCACATTAGTAAGGCCTATTTACAACAGTAAACTATTGACTTTGGGTGCAAATGAGTGTCAGTGTAGGTTCATAGCTGTAACAAATGTATCTCGCTGGTAGCAGCAGTTGATAATGGAGAAGGATATCCATGTGAGGGGTCAAGGAATAATACCTGTACCTTCAGCTCCATTTTGCTGTGAACATAAAGCTTTCCTAAAAAAATAAAATCTATTAAAATAAAAAAAATAATTAAAAAGTGCTCCTCTTGAATTTTTACCTAATTTCATGTGCTTGAATATTGAGAGATTTAGGACTATAGATTCTGCTGGGTGCTCCTGGACACTGGGAAGAGGGAAGTGTAGCTAACTGGTTGGTGGCCTCAGCTACAACGCTGAAGCTGGAAAGGGCCAAGGGAACATAAATTCGTCACCAACCTCAAGGTCAGACTAGAGACTTGAGCCTTGCTGTGCACGAGTGTTGGTTCTGTGACCCACTGCTTGGTGTCTGCTTTCATGCAGAGCCTCTAAAGACACCAGTCTGCACTTTGGTTGACATTCACTTCAGAAGCTTAAGGAACTGCTAAAGCTTTCTTTGTCATCAAATGATGAATCTGGCTTCTTATCTCCCTGATAAATGCAATGGTGTATTAACTCCCCCATGATTTATATGGAAGAGAAGTAGAAATTAAGATCAATGACTTGTTTTCGTAGGCACTATTTTGAATGCCACCATTTTCTCATCCCAAGATGATTTCTCAGAGTGAGTAACTCAGAGCTGGTCTAATCACCTCTCCTACCCCCACTCCTAATGCTGTTTTTGGCAACTGACCAATTGTTTAACATTCAGCTGTTTTGACAGCTAATGAGAAAGTAATAATAAAATGGTCCGTTGAATGATAACTAGGATTGCCAAATTTAGATTTTGAAATATAGAAATGGGGGGGTAAGAGTCTGGAAATGTGGAATGTACAGGGCATGCAAATGACTGACCGACTGTGTATCAACTGTGAGAGGAGGAGACAGACTGTCATGTATGTGACAAAATCAAGTATTTATAGCGCAGCAAGAACTCAGGGAGGGGGGAGGTGAGGTATTCTGGTAGAATCTGGTAGATTTAAGTATTTAAATACTTAAATCACTTAAGTATTTAAGGGATACTTAAAATTTCACATAGTAAAATAGGTATTTTGTCTTTAGGAGAGCTTCAGGTCTATCATCTCAGATTCTGTATGCAATTCTAAAAATCATTATCACCCTATATAAAAGCATGTAACAAATTTAAGTTGGGTACATGCACTTCTTCAGCAGATAGCCTACAAAAAGAATGAGCTGGCAGACGAAAATAAGAGTTACATAGAACCGGTGGGGAAAAAAGCAAACCCATGAAACTTCAAAGTAGAACAATTTCAGGTTATTTAGTATAAGGACAAAAGACTCAAACACTTAATTAGGGCCTGAAGGCATCATTGAATTGAAGCTGCCAGAAATATTGATCCTCAGTCCAGGAAGAAAAAAATTATCTATACCGCAGCCTATTTAAAAAGACAAAAGCATATGGAATTCTTTTAGAAATGTTTCCACTTCCAGAATAATGAAAATATGAAAGTGTTGTCATTTCAGACCCAGTTTATCTAAAAAAGAAAAAGTAAAAGCTACATTTATTGAGCACGTCTGGTGCCAAGAATGTACTATGTTAATGTTACTCCTCTCAAGAATCTTGCAAAGTATTATTGTCCTCTTTAAAGATAAACTGAGGTTCAGAGAAGCTAAATTTTATAACTTGTGAATGACCAAGCCAGAATTCCAACTCAGAACTGTTTGACTACCTATTCATGTTGCCCGAAGGATTTCTGAGGGCTAAAATCTTCTTAGAGCAATAAGTAACCCTAAAAATACATAAGTTGTGGACAAAGCATTTTTTTTCTTTCATGTAAGTGCAAGACATTGCAGAGTAGCGCTAAGTGTGGGCTCCCATGTCAGCCCACCTGTGTGAAAGTACCTGTCCTGGTTCATGCTGACTCGTGACCTGGCACAGTAACCATTTCAAACTCCAGTGTCTCCCTCAGTCAGAACAATGTATGCAGCAAGAACACCTACTTTATAGAGAATAGAAGAGCTACTCCATGTGACATATTAATTGGCTCCATAAGATCTCAACAAACGTTGGCTGTAATATTACTTTACCATTGAACGCACATATATGAGCACCTACTTCCTTCTGGACAACCTTCATAAAGATGTTTAAGGTCCCCATCCCACAAGGATCTGACAATCTAGTCAAGAAACGCAAACAAATATAATAACCTATTAGAGGGGGTATAACAAGTGCGTATACCTAGGAGAGAAAAACCTAAAACACATTTAATTTTTGTATTTACCCAAGAAGACTTCCCAGAGATGAGTACCTTTCCATTTTGAAAAGTGACATGTGGTATCTAAATAAAGCAGCCCTTTCAGGGCATATGTGCTGTTGCCTGCTAAGAAAATACATTTTCTTAGAATGGTTCACATATGGATGAAATCACTGCTTCTATTAAAATCCCTCAAAGTCCTTTCCCCATTATCAGCTAGCATTAAAACACATTTTTGCTATTTATTTTGCTACTTGTTTGTACAGAAGAAAATGTCAAGATATGATTAGTTGAAACTCCTGTATTCCCCAGATAGAGTTCTTGGGAATCTAGCAGCAAAAGCAGAATCTGGTTTCGTTTTTCCACGTGGTGTCACACACAGGCAAAGGTAATGATGGGATAGGACTTCCCCCAGTCAGGGACCATACTGATAGAAAAGCAGAAGCTGCTTGCTCCTGGTTACTCTCAAGTGGTGAATTCTAGCATTTGACATGAGTAGTCACCTATCTCAACCTGAAGGACCTGTGGCTACGGGGAACCGAGTGCCAGCCTCTCAGGGCAGCGCTGAAAGATGTTACATGGTCCTCTTACACATGTGCTCTGTGACTCGGGGTGGCCCTGATCTTGGTTCTAGTCGGAGAAGCCTGATGAATTGACCAATCCTGGCCCTGGAGTGGATCGTTTGCTCTGAATTCCTTGCTTGGCTTGCTTTCTACCTTGACCAAGTCACTAAATATTGGCCCATCCCCATTTCTTTTTGGGCTCAATCCCTGTGTGAGACAAATCTCAAACCCAGGAAAGAGAACTTCCTGCAGTAAAGTGGAATTAGGGCCAGAAGGAGGGGCACCTTCCTCAGAAGGGAGAATGTCCATGTTTAACCTTGGAAAAAGCATCATAATTTGAAGCTAATGAAAAACGATATGTCAGCAGGGCCATGTCACTACAAAGCCTTCCTCCATTCACATTTTAAAGGAGAGAGCTTAAAAAGAGATCTAAACTTCAGGTCCAATTTCATAAATAGTTTCAGTATCCATAACCTGTATACTTGAACATTTAGAATATTTTCCCTCACCTGTAAGCATCTAGAATCGTTTGTTTTTTGGATTCCACATATGAGTGAAATCATACGGTATTTATCTTTTTCTGTCTGACTGATTTCATTTAGCATAATACCCTCTAGGTCATCCATGCTGTCACAAATGGCAAGATGTTATTCTTTATGGCTGAGTAATATTCCATTGTGCATATGGTGACAGATGGTGACTACCCTTCCCTAATGAGAACTGAGTAACATACAACATTGTTGAATCAATGTTGTATACCTGAAACTGATAAAATATTGTATATTAGTTTTACTTCAATAAAAAACAAATCTATAGAACCTGGTATTTTTTAAAATATATCTTATGACATTCATGCAAATGTTTTTTTCTGATTAAAATAGTAGTAAATGTTCATTGTAAAAAATTTGAAAAATGCAGAAAAAGTATAAAAACAAAACCAAAGTCATCCATGACTTTACTCCTCAAAGGGAATCATACTTAGGAATTGTAGCCTTAGAATTTTGAAAAAAAATTTTTTAAAAGCCAATTTAGGGGTGCCTGGGTGGCTCAGTCAGTTAAGTGTCTGCCTTTGGCTCAGGTCATGATTTCAGGGTCCTGGGATCAAACCCTGCTTCGGGCTCTCTGCTCAGCAGGGAATCTGCTTCTCCCTCTTCCTCTGTGTGTGCTCTCTCTCTCTCAAATACATAAATCTTTTTTAAAAAGTAAAAGCCAATTTAAAGAAATCATGTTATGGCTTGATTTTCTGCTTCACTTCCACTAGCATAAGAATCAAGTAAGAACTGCCAAAAGTCCATAACATTTGGGGGAAGGAGGGAATAAACAGTTAAAAACCTCAGACTTCAATAAATATATGAAAAATTCCCATTTATTTTTTCCTTCTGTTTTTCCTCTACTAGGAGGCCCAAATGTTTTCTGGCTGATTGTTAGCATTAACTGAACAGGCAAAGGATATAGGTAGCAAGTACCCAAACTTACATACTTATTTCTTCCTGTGTCAGAAATGGCCTTTCTTTTTCAAAAAGCCACTTTTACTATCTAGTCATATCATGAGCTGCACAGTCTGGCATAAAGACATCAACCCCACCCTCCCCTCAATAAATAAATAAATAAATAAGGACAAGATGTGAGTGAATTTTTCATAATCCTTGAGAAACAACTGTGAGAAGCAGCCACAGAAAACTTCAAGGAAACATTGTTCTTAAGAGTAGCTATGTTTGTGCATTGTCTTTTTTTTTTTTTTTGCATTGTCTTTTTAAGTGATATTCATAGGTGGTCTCTGGGGCTACAGTCCATCAAATTTCTGAAGTTAAAAACCAAAATTTAGGCCACTGTGCTCTTTGAGGTGGAAGTGTTATAGTGTGTGTTTGAAGAGTTCTATTGATTCTTAAGAAGGTCCCTGATAGAACATTTATGATCAGAGAAGACCTGACCATTTTCTATGGAGAAAAGGAAGTAACTAAAATAGGAAATCTCTAAAATATATATATATATTTTTTCTTCTGCCTCTTTCCTGAATTCCCATCCCTTCCTGAAACCATCAGAGAGGTCTGTTGTGGGGGGAGGGTGGGGGTGGTCAGGCTCAGTGACCCAGGGCAGCACCAGTGTGTGAGGAAGGGGATGAAGAGGGGGTCCGTGTGGGGAAACATAGCCCTGGCCTGCAGAGCCCGAGCCAGAGAGGGGTGAGGAGGACAGCTGTGTAGCCTAGGAGCACTGTCAGAAATGAAGAGTAGGAAGGGCACGCACAGGGGGCAGTGTTGATAAATATTTGGGGGAAAAGTACAAGTTATATGGTTCAGGAATCCTAGGTCTACAGGTTTGTTTTCTGCAGGTCTGTTCAGAGCCTTTAATGTACTAATACACATTTTCAAATCCATCATAAACTGATACTTTGATAAAATGTAAAAAAATCGAATGAGTACAAAAATGAAAAAAACAAAGACTTCAAAACTCAAACTCCCAATGTCGATGAGCTTCTAGAGGTGTAGAATTGTTCTATCGAACTGTGGTGAATGTAAATGCCCGTTCCCAATTTCTGTAGTATCTTGTCAGGACCAGAATCCAACAGTCTGCACGTGGGCACAGAACCATGCTTTGAGTAAGACAGCTATGGGTCCTGCTCCCTCCTCTTGGCTTACAGATGAGGAAACCAGCACAAAGACATAGAGGGGCCATCCAAAGACACACACCTGCGGAGGGGGACAGCCATTACTAACATCCAGGGTTCCTGACTAAAATAAGAATACTCTCAATATCCTTTGTGTTCGACAACCTCTAGGAAGGCAAGGACCAATACATCTCTATTAACTGTTTGTCTTCAAATTAATTGGCTATTGTAATGTCGATATTAATGTTTTCTCCACACTGGTTTTATCTGTGCACATTGAGCCTCTTGTTGTCAAGCATTTGGAATAGTATCCTCTTTCATAGGTTTTATATACCTGTAATAAGAATTTTAAATGGAGAAAAAAATGTCAAGCTGAAATCCAGAACGTGGAAACCTAGCCAAAAATCTCGAAGGGAGGGCAGTATGGGATGTGAGAGCATGCGACGGGTAGATCATAGGCTCAACTATTGTGTTTGTATTTTTTAAGTCTTTCAAAATTAGTATTAGGGAAACTTAATTAAGCTCTTTCCCCTTCTCTGACCTGAAGCCAGGTGGCTGCTTTCAGATTACAGCAACAGACAGAAACCGGTCCATCAAAGGGAGAGCTGTTTCCCAAGAGTTACCAGTCTTGTCAAAGGAATAATTAACACTTCCTCAGAAGCTGAAAAGGAACTCTTTTCATCCCACCTGCCTTTCCTCCCCACCCCCCGCCCCTGTCAAATTAGCTTATTTGTGAGAATGGCCCAGGGGGAAAAAAGTCTGCCATTAGTCTAGAAATACAAATATTTCTATGAGCTTTGTTATTCAAATGAAGAACAAGAGAGATTTTGTGTCTTAGAACAAAACATTGCACAGAAATTCTCCTAAATACCACACTTCTCTCTGCCTTTAGCACCAACCTTAGAGACACAATGCAAGGTTCCTGCTAAACCATTGCTTCTTATAGCCGCCCCCTCTTTCCGGAATGCAACAGAGGGAGTTGTGCTGAGTTGCATTCATCGCTGACCTGAGGCAAGGCATGCACATTCTCCTGAAATAAGGAACCTCCAGCATGTCAGTGAGGAAATAACTGTTTTGCTTTGTCCCACGGTTCATAAAATTGCATGGAAGAGCTCTTCCCTCTGTAAGTATATTTTTAGCCAGAGTTCAAGATAAATATTATCACTTGGATGTGCTGCTGGGCTGATGCCTTCTCACTTGTCCCTTCTTTCCTCTCCCCAACTGTCTCTTCTCCATTCTGGCCACTAGCCTGAGGCCCAGGGTCTCAGGAATCCTGTTAAGGTGATGGCAAATAATCCCAAATCAAGGGCTAAAAGCTAATCGATGATCCACTCTCAGAGAGCACTCTGGAGACAAGCTACTATAGACTTAAGTAAACCTTCCTCCCAGTATTTTCAACTAGAAAATAAAAATTTTAGGGCTCAGTGGTTCCTGAAGCCTCCTCCTAAATCTAAAATGTTACAACTCAAAGGGGTACAGTACACCCCCTTATTTATAAGTCAAGCTTTCTGGAACACACTATGAGACACAAACATTGGTAGAAATCAACTCCAAGTACCAAAAAAAAAAAAAAAAATCATTTTCACAGTCTCTATTTTTAAATCTGGGTATTTTAGTCTTTTCCCTCAGTTACCATAAAATCCTTAAAAATGAGACTGATAGTTCTTTAATCATTCTCTATATGCCACACACTCTGCTTAGTTTTTTTGATTCTCCCAGTTCTGTGGAGGAGGCATTATACAAATGGTAAAATTGATGCTCAGAGAGGTGTTTTAATCAAGGTCATTCCGTGATGCTTAATCAAGATTTTATCTACTGTGTACTGGCAAAGCTAGATTCAGAACCAATAAAGTGTACTGAAATAGTAAAATCAGGTTTTTTAAAATTATAAATACATAGTCATTGCAGAAATTTGGAGAAAATACTAAAGAGAAGAAAATAAAATTAACAATCCCGAGAAAACTACTACTAACATTTAGATGTATTTCCTTCCAAATATAAGCATACAGAGAGGTGGATTATTGTGTGTGTGTGTGTGTGTGTGTGATCTCTCCCCTACAACAGCTATACTTCCTAAGCTGGTTGGGTTTTTAGTATCACACTAAAAAGAGCAAACTAAAAGGAAAATAGTGGAAAACATAATTAAAGATGGGCAAATTAATAGAAAAATACATGGCATCAGTCAGCATGAAATTAAAGAAGGATAAAGACAAAGGATAAAAGGGAGAAACAATTTGATCACTGCACAGAACAGTTTGATTGCTGCATTACATTGTTACTCTCATCGGTACCAATGTTCTGGAAGCATCAAGAAAAGGCTCGACCAAATTATATTCCTTTCAAAAAAGTAGAAAAATGTATAATTTTAAGAAATTTATCAAAGAACGAAGATTTGGGGGAAAAAAATCCTCACTTGACAGTGCCAGCTTCAGGTGATCTGGAACATTCTTCATCTTGGTCCCCCTCATTTTCCAACAAAAGTGACAGTTTTCCCAATAGCCTTGTATAGGGTCTTTATTTTGGAGAAGGGTTCTGTTATCTCTTGTCACCTTAAATCCCACAGGCCTTGTCTGTCATCCACACTAGGTCAGGGTTTAGGGAGTAAATTACTAAAAGCATTTTAGGAAAACACAACTTCCATGGTTGAAAGAAGTGAGAGTGGGGATTTAGGCTTTACCCAGTCTCTGGACATTTCAGATTGATCCAGGCAGTCACCTAAACCATCACTTTCTAATTCATGGCCAGAAAGAATAAAATCTTCTACCATTATTAGCATCCTGTAAACTGGTAGAAATTTACATACAATAGGCTGGGTTCCCAAATTCTTTCAGGGCTGATCTCTGACATCTCAGTTTGGAGAATTAAGGCATTTGTCTTGGTAAACACAAACAAGTGATTGAAGCATGAGAACTTCGGCTCTGGAATTTTCTTTGGCCAATCAGCAAATCCTCCACAACAAAGCTATCTTCTGATCTGGAAGCCCTTTATTCAGGCATTATCTGTTCGCTTTCCTGAAGCCCCAAGGCCCTAAGGGAAGCGTCCAAATCCAGAGCTGGGCTCCCAAATGCCTTAGACATACAGACACACCTCATTTCTCAGGAGAGGCTCCTAAAATTTGGTTGGAATTTGAGAATTCTACAAAATCATACAGGAGATTTGTAAAAGGCAAATCACTTAGCAGCACCGTTAACATTGCTAAAAAGATTCTTTTTCACAAGAACAACCAAGTCTTTTGTGATAGAAGTCATGACTCCTTTTCATTTACTCTTTAAAAATAAATTCAAATTTATATATGCTGGGTTGTCTGGTGGACAATTGACTTTTTTATCAATCGTGTTTTAGCCAGCTTCTAAGAGGCAATTGTGTTCCAGTAAATCTTCCTAAAAAATCTTTGCTTTTCAGTATGCACACAGCCCCGCTGCACCATCTGCACCTCGGAAAGGCTAGCTGTCGGAGCATCTGGGTCACAAGCTGAATCCAGAAAAGAGCTTCCTACTGCTCCAAGTGTTTCCGTTTTCATTTGTGATGGTTTTTCTCCTTCAGCTGAAACTCACACTGTAAAAATTACCCATAGCCTTCAAGGAGTAGCACATTTAAATCACAGTCTATAAAAGTTAGAGATGAAAGAGACTTTAGAAATGAGGAAGTCCCAACTCCTGAAATTGGAAACAGAGGTCCAGATTCACTTTATCCAGAGATAAAGTGCCCATTTTTACATGGGGAATTATCAGAGCCACAGGGAAACCAGGGTCTTCTGATACTCAGAGGGGTGCTCTTTCCAATAAAGGTGCTGCATCCTCCACAGCACGTAAATCTCTGTAATCTAGATCCTGTTCCTGTCTACATCTGTAACAAATAGGGTTTGAAAAACGGTAGCAGAGTCAAATCTCAACTTACGGTTTTCCTTTAAGTGTGTTTTGTAGGTTCATCTGAAATAGAACAAAAGGATTTTTTTTTACACTTCTTCCTGTTCATAAAATTGAGAATTCATTCTTGAAAATGACATTCACACTCTATGTACTCTGCAAGTACAGAGATCCTAAGGTGGAGGCTAGCTGAACTGTAAAATATAATGAAGGTCTTACAATTGAGAATACTTTCCAACTAAATGACTTCAGTCTGCTTTGTGCTTCTGAGATCTGGCCTGGGTTAAGACCATGACCCCCAAACATGATTTTTGTTTCCTTTTGCCAACTTCCTTGGACTGCTATTAACCTTGGGCTCTTTAATGTTTTATGTCAAAGTAGTTTTGACCACAGAGGGAGCATAAACTTGAACCCAATTCCATATGAGGACAAGCTTATAGTTACAAGAAAAATATTTCTATCAAAGCCCATTCTGAAATAGAAAAGTTTTATGTTATCTCCCTTTGCAAATCCATAGATTTTTTTTTTCTAATTCTCCATTCCACTAGTTTAGTCCTTCAGTGGTCTCAGCTTTACTCAGGAGGCTCAGTAGAATTTTCCTTACTTTAGACAAGCCCAGCGCTTTATGTCATATCTTCAGTGGCTGCTGAAACCCAAGACCCTTGATATGGAGGTGGCAAATGCCAACCATTTGGAAGCCCACTGCACCAGTATTAACACTCCACTATTCATCTTTTCTTTACTCTGTGGCCCCTAGACATTTCCCTCACTTTTGTGCAGGCTCACTAATGATTTTAAAAGATACTCATTACACTTACCATTTCTGACTACTCTGCAGGCTTTATTTTGGGGGTGCCTGGGTGGCTCAGTCTTTAAGTGTCTGCCTTCAGCTCAGGTCATGATCCCAGGGTCCTGGGATCGAGCCCCCCATCGAGCCCCGCATCAGGCTCCCTGCTCAGTGGGAAGCCTGCTTCTCCCTCTCCCACTCCCCCTGCTTGTGTTCCCTCTCTCGCTGTGTCTCTCTCTGTCAAATAAATAAATAAAATCTTTAAAAAAAATAAATAAAAAATAAAAAATAAACTATTTTGAATTTTCTCATTAATAAACATTTAAAGAAAGAGCCTCTTTTCTCTTCATTAATTTCCATTTCAAAAGATCTCCACCTTATAAAATCAAAATAATGATGTACATAGAATAAACTTTAATGCTCTAAATTATTACTATTGCTTGTTGGGTGACAGGATAGGTATGATGGTTTTACATAGACAGTGCCTCTGCTTGTTTCTAGTTTTGATCTGAGCAAAAAGTGACCCTTCCTACTACAATCAGTTTAAACTTCACCTCTCAAGTACAGAGCGAAGAAGTTGGTTATCACAGAAGAGAAAGTAGGGATGCAAAGAATTTGGACAGCCAGCACAGTATTATTTTGGAGAGAAGCAAAACCTTCTATAGAAATTAGTTCCTAAAGGCTCAGAGCTAAATGGCTCTACTTTGATCAGATGGCTACATAAATTCAAGAATTCATCAATAATGGTCCTGAAGCAGTAAGTGACACCCTTATGCAGATTTCATGGAACAAAACAATGGCCTAGAGTCTGAAAGAAGGAGGATGGAATCTGAATAAGAACATCTCTTTTGCCCTTCTGTTGAAGGATTGACACCAGTTCTTCCTTGGGGAAGAATTCTAAATATGTTCTTTAAAATGTGTCATCTCTAGGGGCGCCTGGGTGGCTCAGTCGGTTAAGCGTCTGCCTTCGGCTCAGGTCATGATCCCAGGGTCCTGGGATCGAGCCCCGCATCGGGCTTCCTGCTCAGCGGGAGGCCTGCTTCTCCCTCTCCCACTCCCCCTGCTTGTGTTCCCTCTCTCGCTGTGTCTCTCTCTGTCAAATAAATAAATAAAAATATTAAAAAAAAAAAAATGTGTCATCTCTAAATGTATATTACAAATTTATTATGGATTAAGAGAAATAGCTTGAAACATACTCAAATCCTTTTGCTACCTTCTTAAAGCCTTGAGTTTAAGAATCTACATTAGGTATTTTTCTGGAAAGAAAAATATCCTTGATTCTTTTTCTCGTACAAGGCAAATCAGGCAAGGAGCCCTCCTCAGAAGATTTGTCTAAGCAAAACTTTTTTTTCTTCCAACACACAGAGTGCCACACATTACATAGGCAAGTGGGGCCCCATTCTTTCATGAGCCCTGGAATGCAGCAGCTTAAGTACTTAGTTTAAGTACTCAGTTACTCATGCTACCATCACACCAATTCAATTGTGAAGACATGCTTGTAAACTCATCATAGAAAAGGCAGTCTGATTTATTTCTTTTTAAATTATAGTAAAAATACATAATATGAAATTGACCAGTTTCACCATTTTTAGGTATACAGTTCATACAATTCATGAGCATTAAGTACATTCACATTGTGTGCAACCATCAACACCATCCATCTCCAGAACTTTTTCATCTTTCTAAACTGAAACTCCATCCTCATTAAATAATAGCTCCCCATTCTTCCCCTCCCCCCACTCCCTGGCACCCACCATTCTACTTTCTGTCTCTCTGAATTGAACTACTCTAGGAGCCTCATAGACATGAAATCATGCAATATGTCCTCCTTTGTCACTGGCTCATTTCACTTAGTATAGGATCTTCAAGATTCATGTTGTAGCATGTGTGGAAATTTCCTTCTTCTTTAAAATTGCAGTAAAACAACAAACTTACCATCTTAAAACTTTTTCTGTGTACATTATAGTTTTGTTAACCATATGCCCACTGTTGCACAACAGATCTCTAGAACTTTTTCATCTTGATTGACTGAAACTCTATAGTCACTGATCAATGATTCTCCATCCCTCTTCCCCAACCTCTGAAAACAACCATTCTCTTTTCTATTTCCAAGAGTTTGATTATTTCAGATAACTCATATAAGTGAAATCATGCATTGTTTTTCCTTTTTTTGATTGGCTTATTTCACTTAACATAATGTTCTCGAGGTTCATCCATGTTGTAGTATGTAACAGAATTTCCTTCTTTTTTTGAGGCTGAATAATGTTAAGTGATCTGTTTTGAGAATCAAAGATTGACCCATTTGAGGACAGAATTATGGCTATGGGACTTTTTTTCTTACAGGCCCATGCTGAAAGAGAACATTATTTTTTTATTTTCTATTTTTTTATTTATTGTTTTTTTCTTGACAAGTATGAACTTTTTCTGAAAAAGCTAATTGTAATAATAAGTGATTAAATTCATCATGGGCTCTGTGTGCCAGGCAGTGTCCTAAATGCCTTATATACATGCCCAGATTAACCCTGACAATTGTACCAAGTGGTGGGCATTACTATTATTGTTTCTGGTTTAAAAATGAGGATATCAAGGTTCAAAGACTTTAAGTAACTTCCTGAGGCCAGTGTCCCACAGCTAATGCAGAAGCTGGGATTCCCACCATTACTGGTCTCCTGGGATTACTTTCTTAAATACCATTGTCAGCGACTTTCCTATATATTGGTCAGTGTGGTGCAGAAATTATTTAATATTCTACAGATTGAGCGCATCCTAATTTGCTAGATCTGTAGCTATTCTCCATCAGGAACACACTCATTTTTCTCATTCTTTTTTCTGGGCTGTATTTCTAGCTCCCTCCTCCCTACCACCACCGCACTCTGAATTGGATATATACAACTCTTCATAAATCTTCCTCTGGCCTTTTATTTCCTTCATTGCCCTTTCCCTTTCTTCATCTTTCAGTGGTAGAAATGTAAAACCATTACAAACACAATGCAGCTTGAGCTATGAGAATTAAATCATTTAAAAAAAAACAAAAAACAAATACAGCCTCATGTGAGAGGTACCCGGGGGGTTAGTAACAGCTGGTTTAACAAAGAAGAAGCTGTACTGAAAAAGGTTGTTTAAAGAAAGTATTTTTAGTCCTTTAGGATTTTCAACTTCTTTTTGGAACTTTAGCATTAGTTATACTCTATACCATGTGTCGTGGATGTTTATATTTTGCAGCTGAGTCCCAGCCTAAGACCATTCTAAAATGTCCTAAAGCCCTCCTGGTTGGAAGGTGGCAAATGTTAAGTCTAATAGTAGCTACAGAAGAAAGGATCTATGTGTTCTCTAGCACCCAAGGTCAAGTGCTTGTGCTCATACACATCGCCTACAGAGGGGTTGGTGGGGCCAAAGCCACCTTTGCACCATCTGGCAACAGAGTCCTTCCAGAAGCATTGACTCTTCAAACAAAAGATCAAGTCAGCTGCTGGACTGTGTTAGTCACTAGTGTGATCCCGGTAGTGAAATGCTGCTCCACTCTGAAATCATTTTTCATTATCATCATCACTATTTGTTGCAATATATAATTTCACTTAATACTCCCAACAATTTCGGGCGCCTGGGTGGCTCAGTTGGTTAAGCGACTGCCTTTGGCTCAGGTCATGATCCTGGAGTCCCGGGGTCGAGTCCCGCATGGGGCTCCCTGCTCTGCAGGGAGTCTGCTCCTCCCTCTGACCCTCCCCCCTCTCATGTGCTCTCTGTCTTTCTCATTCTGTCTCAAATAAATAAATAAAATCTTTAAAAAAAAAAAAATACTCCCAACAATTTCATGATCATCCCCGCTTTATATATTATCAAATTAAACCTCAGAGAGGTAAAGTATTCTGCATAAATTTACATAGCAGAGCGGGGATTTGATACAACTTTCCGATCCCCAAACCGTCTCCTAACTTCAAAGCCTATATAACTTAGTTCTCTGTTCAGACGCATCTGGAAAATTTCCATCCTTTCAAAGTGAGAGGTAAAGAAGAGAAGATACTTTCTGGTGCCAGAGACTTCCTGTCTCTCCTCAATGTTCATCTTCCCCTTATTCTTTGTTAATAAATTCCTTATTTTTAACTGGACATGTTGCTGTCCTCCTATCAGACCACAAATCACAGATTCCCTTGCCATTAAGTGTGGCTTTGTGATTAAGTTTTACCCAATGAGCTGGGAGTAGAAACTTTGGGTGCACTTCGGGAAACTCCACTTAAAAGACAAGGGGTATATCTATTTTCTTCCTTCCTCATTGCATTTTACTGCTTAGAAGGTGGGTAAAATAGCTGGCACTCCAGCAGCCATGTTCATGACTGAGGACTGGATGAAGTATCACCCTGAGGATGAGGGAGGCAGAGAGCTCATCCTGAGTCTAACAACTTCATAGAGACATCTGACCAACTCTGAGTCCAGATTTCTTCTACACAAAAAGAAATTTCTGTTCCTTTAAGCCATTATTATGGCTTATTGCCATGAAATCTACTCCTAACTAGTAAACTCTTCTGTAGAATTTTTCATGACTGCAAGTTGCAGAATGTAATTTAGGTAGTCTTTTTGCAGCCATGAACACAAAAGCAATACATTAAGGATGACAAAACAGATGTAAAATACCTGATCTTTGAGGGCATTACCGAAATGTGAAGTTAACCTTTTCTGGAGTAACCCTACTTCTGAAATTTATTACATGAGACAATAAATCTTCCCCCTTTTTAATTTCAGTTAAGTTAGGGCAATATCTTTTGTAGGTGAACACATTCTTGATGCTAATTACTAAACACAGAATAAAATACAGGCTTCTTACCCAAATCTCCACGGCCTCAGTAACCTAGTTCCTGCCTACGTTTCCTACTGTCACATGTCGCTTACTCACTGCACTCCATAAGAACATTTATTTTGTCTGTCTTTTTCTGTATCCCCAGCAACTAGAACAGTGCCTGATGCATGGTAGTTACTCAATAAATACCTGTTGAGTTAGTCAATGAATAATGTTTCTTAGAAGTGATAGTTTTGCTAGATTTTTTTCCCCTCAATTACTCTGCTCTTTCTTCCCATATGGAGCCTTTAAAAGCATCATTGAGACTTTGGAAGCATCACTGAAATTATTAAAGCTTTATTTCGGTAGTCCCCAACACTCTCTTGTCTCCTCTATCACTTCACTTTCCCCCTCATTCTTTTTTTAGTTTTTATTTAAATTCCAGTTCATTAACATACAGTGTAATATTAGTTTCAGGGATAGAATTTACTGATTCAACACTTACATACAACACCCAGTGCTCATCACAACAAGTGCCCTCCTTAATCCCCATTACCCATTTCACCCATTCCCCTGCCCACCTCTCCTCCAGCAACCCTCAGTTCTCTATATTTAAGAGTCTGTTTTTTGGTTTGCCTCTCTCTTATTTTCACCCTATGTTCATCTGTGTTGTTTCTTAAATTACACAGATGAATTAAATCATATGGCATTTGTCTTTCTTTGACTGACTTAGTTCACTTAGCATAATACTCTGTAGCTCTACTCATGTCATTGCAAATGGCAAGATTTCATATTTTTGATGGCTGAGTAATATCCATGTGTATATATACATACATATATATACACACACACAACATCTTCTTTATCCATCAATTGATGGGCGCTTGGGCTCTTTCCATAATTTGGCTCTTGTTGATAATGGTGCTTTAAATATCGGGGTCATGTATCCCTTCAAATCAGTATTTATGTATCCTTTGAGTAAATACTTAGTAATGCAATTGCTGCATTGTAGGGTATTTCTATTTTTAACATTTTGAGGAACCCCCCCATACTGTCTTCCACAGTGGCTGCACCAGTTTGCATTCCCACCAGTAGTGAAAGAGGGTTCCCCTTTCTTTGCATCCTCACCAACACCTGTTGTTTCCTGAGTTGTTAATTTTAGCCGTTCTGACAGGTGTGAGCTGGTATCTCATTGTAGTTTTGATTTGTATTTCCCCGATGATGAGTGATGTTGAGCATCTTCTCCTGTGCCTGTTACCCATCTGGATGTCTTCTTTGGAAAAATGTCTATTCATGTCTTCTGCCCATTTTTTAACTGGATTTTTGGGTTTTGGGTATTGAGTTTTATAAGTTCTTTGTAGATTTTGGATAACTAGCCCTTGATCAGATATGTCATTTGCAAATATCTTCTCCCAATTTGAACATTTCCTGTTAGTTTTATTGTTTCTTTTGCTGTGCAGAAGCTTTTTATCTTGATGAAGTCCCAGTAGTTCATTTTTGCTTTTGTTTCCCTTGCCTCAGGAGGCATATCTAGTAAGAAGTTGCTATGGCCAATGTTAAAGAGATTGCTGCCTGTGTTGGCTTCTAGAATTTTGATGGTTTCCTGTCTCACATTTAGCTCTTTCATCCATTTTGAGTTTATTTTTGTGTGTGGTGTAAGAAAGTGGTCCAATTTCATTCTTTTGCATGATGTCCAGTATTCCAAGTAACATTTGTTGAAGAGACTTTCTTTTTTCCATTGGGTATTCTTTTGTGCTTTGTCAAAGATTAGTTGACCATATAGTTACGGGTGCATTTCTGGGTTTTCTATTCTGTTCCATTGATCTGTGTGTCTGTTTTTTATGCCAGTACCATCCTGTCTTTATCACTACAGCTTTGTGATATGCCTTAAAGTTCAGAATTGTGATGCTCTGGCTTTGCTTTTCTTTTTCAAGATTGCTTTGGCTATTTGAGGTCTTTTCTGGTTCCATACAAATTTTAGGATTGTTTGTTTTAGCTCTGTGAAAAAATGCTGTTGGTATTTTGATAGGGATTGCATTAAATGTGTAGATTGCTTTGGATAGTATAGACATTTTAATATTTGTTCTTGCAAATCCATGAGCATAGAATGTCTTTCCATTCTTTGTCTCATTTTCAATTTCTTTCATCAGTGTTTTATGGTTTTCAGAGTACAGATCTTTTACCTCCTTGGTTAGGTATATTCCTAAGTGTCTTATGGGTTTTGGTGCAGTTGTAAATGGGGGGATGGATTCCTTGATTTCTCTTTCTGCTGCTTCATTATTGGTGTATAGAAATGCAATAAATTTCTATACATTGATTTTATATCCTGCGACTTTACTGAATTTGTGTATCAGTTCTAGCAAATTTTTTGGTGCAGTCTCTTGGGTTTTCTACGTAAGAATATCATATCATCTGCAAATAGCGAAAGTTTGACTTCTTCCTTGCTTATTTAGATGCTTTTATTTCTTTTTGTTGTGTGATTGCCAAGGCTAGGACTTTCAATACCATGTTAAGTAACAGTGGTGAGAGTGGACATCCCTGTCTTGTCCCTGACTTTAGAGGAAAAACTCTGTTTTTCCCCAATCAGGATGATATTAGCTGTGGGTCTTTTGTATATGGCCTTTATTTTTATTTTTATTTTTTTAGGAGAGAGTGGGTGCAAGCAGGCGAGAAGGAGGGGCAGAGGGAGAAGGAGAGAGAGGGTATTGAAGCAGGCTCCACGCCCAGCATGAAGTCCGATGTGGGGCTCAATCTCACAACCTTGATTGAAATCGTGACTTGAGCTGAAATCAAGAGTCAGATGCTCAACCTACTGAGCCACCAGGCACCCCTATGGCCTTTATAATGTACAGGTATGTTTCCTTTATCCCTACTTTGTTGAGGGTTTTTATCAAGAATGGATTCTGTACTTTGTCAAATGCTTTTTCTGCATCTATTGAGAGGATCATATGGTTCTTATCATTTCTTTTATTACTATAATGTAACACATTGATGGATTTGTGAATATCAAACCACCTTTGCAACCCAGGAATAAATCTCACTTGATCATGGTAAAGGATTCTTTCAATGTACTGTTCATTTAGACTAGCTGGTATCTTGTTGAGAATTTTTGCATCCATGTTCATCGGGGATATTGGCCTGTTGTTCTTTTTCAGTGGGTCTTTGGAATTAAGGTAATGCTGGCCTCATAGAATGAGTGTGGAAGTTTTCCTTCCATTTCTGTATTTTGGAACAGTTTGAGAAGAATAGGTATAACTCTACTTTAAATGTTTGGTAGAATTCCCCTGGGAAGCCCTGGACTTTTGTTTGTTGGGAGATGTGTGATCACTGATTCAATTTCTTTGCTGGTTATCAGTCTGTTCAAGTTTTCTATTTCTTCCTGTTTCAGTTTTGGTAGTTAATGTGTTTCTGGGAATTTAACCATTTCTTCCAGATTGCCCAACTTGTTGGCATATAATTTTTCATAATATTCTCTTATAATTGCCTGTATTTGTATGCTGTTGATCTCTCCTTTCTTTGTGATTTTGTTTATTTTGGTCCTTTCTGTTTTCTTTTTGGTAAGTCTGGCTAGAGGTTTATCAACTTTATTAATTCTTTCAAAGAACCAGCTCCTGGTTTCATTGATCTTCTCTACTGTTTTCTTTGTTTCTATATCATTTTTTTCTGTTCTAATCTTTATTATTTCCCTTCTTCTGCTGGCTTTAGGCTTCATTTGTTGTTCTTTTTGTAGCTCCTTTAAGTGTAACGTTACATTGTGTATTTGAGATTTTTCTTGCTTCTTGCGGTAGGCCTGGATTGCTATATACTTCCCTCTTTTTTTTTTTTAAAAAGGTGATTTTTTTTTTTTTAAAGATTTTATTTATTTATCTGAGACAGAGAGAATGAGAGAGACAGAGAGCACATGAGGGGGGGAGGGTCAGAGGGAGAAGCAGGCTCCCTGCGGAGCAAAGAGCTCGATGCGGGACTTGATCCCGGGACTCCAGGATCATGACCTGAGCCGAAGGCAGTCGCTTAACCAACTGAGCCACCCAGGCGCCTGCTATATACTTCCCTCTTATGACCACTTCTGCTGCATCCCAAAGGTTTTGGACCATAGGGTTTCATTTTCATTTATTTCCATGTATTTTTTAAATTCTTTTTTTAATTTCCTGCTTGCTCATTAATTCTTTAGTAGAATGTTCTTTAGCCTCCTTGTGTTTGTGGTCTTTCCAAATATTTTCTTGTGATTGACTTCAAGTTCCATAGCATTGTGCTTGGAAAATATGCATGGTATAATCTCAGTCTTTTTATACTTGTTGAGGTCTGATTTGTGACCCAGTATGTGATCTATTCTGGAGAACACTCCACGTACACTCGAAAAGAATGTGTATTCTGCTTTAGGATGAAATGTTTTGAATATATTTGTTAAGTCCATCTGGTCCAGTGTGTCATTCAAAGCCATTGTTTCCTTGTTGATTTTCTGCTTAGATGATCTGTCCATTGCTCTAAGTGGGGTGTTAAAGTCGCCTACTATAATTGTATTATTCTCAATGAATTCCTTTTTGTTGTTATTAATTGATTTATATATTTGGGTGCTCCCAAGTTGGGGGCATAAATATTTCCAATTGTTATATCTTCTTGTTGGACAGATCCCTTTATTAAGATATAGTGCCCTTCTTCATCTCTTATTACAGTCTTTAGTTTAAAATCTAATTTACCTGATATAAGTATGGCTACTCTGGCTTTCTTTTGACATCCATTTGCATGATAAATGGTTCTCCGTCCCCTCACTTTCAATCTGCAAGTGTCTTTAGGTCTAAAATGAGTCTCTTGTAGACAGCATATAGATGGGTCTTTTTTTTTTTTTAAATCCATTCTGATACCCTATGTCTTTTGATTGGAGCATTTAGTCCATTTACATTCAGAGTAATTATTGATAGATATGAACTTAGTGCCATTTCATTATTTGTGGTTTCTGGAGATTTTCTCTGTTCCTTTCTAGTCTTTGTCACTTTTGGTCCTTCTTTCCCACTCAAAGAGTCCCCTTTAATATTTTTGCAGGGCTGGTTTAGTGGTCACGAACTCCTTCAGTTTTTGTTTGGGAAACTCTCTCTCTCCTTCTATTCTGAATGATAGCCTTGCTAGATAGAGTATTCTTGGCTGCATATTTTTCTCATTCAGCACGTTGGCTATATCATGCCACTTTTCTCTTTCCTGCCAAGTTTCTGTGGACAGATCTGCTGCTAACCTTATTTGTCTTCCCTTGTAAGTTAGGGACTTCTTTTGTCTTGCTGCTATTAGGATTTTTTTCTTTATCTCTATATTTTGCAAACTTAAATATAATATGTCTTGGTGTCAGCCTGCTTTTGTTGATTTTGATGGGAATTCTCTCTTCCTCCTGGATCTGGATGTCTGTTTCCTTCCCCAGATTAGGGAAGTTCTCAGCTTTAATTTCCTCAAATAAATCTTCTGCCCCCTTTTCCCTCTCTTCTTCTTCTAGGACTCCTATGATAAGAATATTACACTTTATGGAGGTACTGAGTTCCCTAAGCCTACATTCATGATCCAATGTTTTTCTTTCCCTCTTCTTTTCAGCTTCATCATTTTCCATAATTTTATCCTATATATCACTTAGGTCCTCCGCTTCTTCCATTCCTGTGGTCGTTACATCCAGTTGGTTTTGACTTGGTTATTGCATTTTTCACTTCAGCCTGACTAGTTTTTAAGTCTTTTATCTCTGCTGTAAGTGACTTCCTGGGGTCTTCTATGCTTTTCTCAAGCCCAGCTAAGATCCCTATGATTGTTGCTTTAAATTCTGGATCAGGTGTATTACTTACATCTGTTTCAATTAGATTCCTGGCTGTGACCTTTTCTTGTTCTTTCTTTTGGAATGAATTCCTCTGTCTTGGCATTTTTGTCTAGGTCTCTGTCTTCTTCTGTGTGTTAGGAAAGCCTGTTATGTTTCCTGCTCCTGATAGTGATGGCTTTATGAAGAAGAGGTCATAGTCCAAGTCCAGGGCCTGGCACTTCTGGAAGTGTCTCTGGTGTATACTGTGTGCACTCTGTTACTGTGTTTTGGCTGCTCTTTCCCTCAGGTCAGTCCTCTGCAGAATTTCTCCTTACCTGCCGTGGGGAGTGTTTGGACCTGGGCCAAAGTGTGGTGAGTTTTAATTAGGTGTGCTCTGGTCTGCTTGTCAAAAGAGACTGGATGCTATTTCTACTACAGCTGAAGCTTTGCAGAGCTCTGTGGTCCAGTAGACATGGTGCATGCAGGGGGTTTGTGTTGGTTTCTGGGGGAGAGGTCCACTGCACTGGTTCTCAGGCACACTTGCCGAGAAAAGCTGTACCCGCAGAGCACAAGGGACAGGACCTGGTGTAAGCAGTTTAGGCCACCAGTGTGGGCGCTGTGCTGCTTACGGAAGTTGGTTTAAGCTGAGGGGTTATGGCGGGAAATGGTGCCTGCCAGCTCTTTGTCCCTAGAGAGACAGCATCACCTCTCCCAGATGTTCTCTAAGAAGGGGAAACCATCTCACTCAGTATGTCCCAGGAGATCCTCAGATGGCACTGTCTCCTCCGGGGCTATCCACCCTCCTTTTTCATGGGAGCACTGCTGCACCTGCCAGGCTCCATACCAGCCATGCCATGGATCTCTCAAATTCCAGTCGTTGAGCCCTGCTCATTGTAAAAACTCACGCAAATCAGCCTCTCTTGTTTCCCCAGGCAGTGGCTTTGGGGAAGAGTTTTCCTTGTGCTATCCCCTGTGTGCTCCACTCCTCCCTCTCTGGCCTCTCTCTGTGACCAGGTCGCCCTCCCCTCTGCAGCACCCATGATCTGTTTCTCCCCCAAACCACAACTCTGCACCTCCTACCTTCCACGATGTAGTCTCTTCTCTCCTTCTAGTTGTGCAATTTGTTCTGTCAGTCCTCAGATCGATTTTTTGGATATTCAGAATGATTTGATATTTATTGAATATCAAATAACTGTGTTTGAGGGACAAGGCAAGCCTAGGGTCCTCCTACTACTCTGCCATCTTAGCTCCAAGGGCTCCCCCCTCATTCTTAAATGAAGACAGTGATCATGTCAATCTAGCAAACCTGGGGCTTTAAGATGTACCTGATGGAGTTAGATGAGAGTTATTTTGAAAGTTCCTCGGCCTTAGAACTAAAACACGTCACAAAACCTTTATCATTACAAACCCAGGAGAATGGAATTTCAAACCTCAGAGAATTCCTTCCTTTAGGCTGAAAATATGTTCCCATCTCAGTGAACCCAAAGCGATCAGTGCCTCCAGCTGTAAAAATATTGATTAGTCTCTTTGCTATTGGCCCTCGTGGCCTGGTGAGGCTGGGGACAAGAAATATGCCCTCCCAGACACTATTACATAGCTCAAATGCCTCATTTTTTTCTTGGCTGTGATTAAAAAACTACTTTGTTCATGTTAGAAGCTCTGATAGAGAAATCAAAACTCACTCATTCAAACCTCCCAGAGCAGCACTTCATCACTTTCTAGGAGCTAAGGACTATCAGTGTGGTAAAGCATTACTCTGCCCTGCTACACCCTGGGTGCTTTTAAGTGGCCTGGCTCACCACTTCCCAAACTTAGCTCACGGAGCCTGGGCAATAAGTGGCTAGACTGACTTAAAAACACTTTAGAAATAATGGTGCCAGATTGATACAGGAATTTTCATATTAGTGCCAGTTTCCTTCTTTGGCAGAGCACTGCTTTGCAAATAAGTATCAAGAGATTACATAAACCTTTTGCAATCATTATCTCTCCTTCAATTACCAAAAAGCAAGACCAAACAAAAAAACTTTGAGATGGGCACTTTTGTTCTCTCTTTCCTACAAGGGGATTGTTATTAATAATCATTGTGTAGAATTTTTTTCTGTTTGCCCCTCCAGATCTGCACTCTACCCCCTTTCCACGCTGTTTGATGCCTTGGGAGGCTGATGTCTATGATTTGCATCATGGACTCCCATGTCCTCTTTCAGTGGGCTTCAGCCAAAGGGAGACACTGGCAGAGATCAGGGGGTGGGAAAAAGGGAGGGTGAAGTATTTATTCTTCTGACACTTTCTTGCCAGGTCTCACAGAGTTCTTGTAGCCCAATGAACTAGGGGTAGTAGCAATGTCCCCTAGTTGCCAGGGTTTTTATATTCCTTATTGATTTTCCTTAGCCTTCCTACAGCTTTGTAAATAATCCCTTTCTGAAACTCTCTTCAATCACCTTAGTCATCTGTCTCCTGCTAAGACATGACTGATAGACAAGTCCAAAGCCTGGATAGTAAGCAGTTAGTGGCAGAGCTAAGGTGACATTTAGTCTGTCTGACTCCAGACCTGTGAGTTTATTCATGAGGTGTGAGTTTCTTCATCCTCCTTCCTTTCTTCCTCTCCCAGGTGAGGAGAGGACACATTTTGTCTAATTATGAGAAGAGTTGAATTCCATCTTTTCTTAGACAATATATTCCTTAGGTGAAAGGAGGGAGGGAGGGAAGGGAGGGAGGAAGGGGTTCTGTTACACCATAACCAAGAACAAAAGACTTCTGAATATTATATGGAATATAGCTGACCTATTTCCAGAAGCATGTGTTTAGAACACAAAATAAGAACTGGAAGCTCATTAGCAGAAGGAAGTAATTAAGTATTTATTTTAAAATTTCTAAAATGTAAATTGTTTAACACTCATTACCTACTGGATTTAATAATATTATAGGATCACTTATGAGACTCAATAGCAGGCACCCATCCATTTCCTATTTTTATTTCCATTTTTCAGTTAAATACTTTGCATGTAAGCTCTATAAATAACAGAGACTGTGTAATTTAGGTACCAGAAATGGATGCTTAATGTTCCATTAAATTAGAAACTGAAGCAGTGTGATTTGGGTTGTGCCTTGCTGGCCAGAAATAAACAGAATCCAGGGAGATTACAGACACATTTTCTAGGTGCTGAATGATTTGCCCGTAGTTCTAAGAGGAGATATCAGTGTAGATGATCTGGAAATGTATTGAATGTTAAATTAAAACTGTGTGACTGCATGTGATTTCCCACATCCCCACAGCAGTAAGGCTGCACTGGAGTGTTTTTGCAGTTGTGGGTTCTAGATAGTAACAGAAAATTCATACTGGACTAATAAGGAGCAATATGGTAGAAATCAAGAGAGCATGAATCTGGGGTTTTATAATCTTTCGTACATGGGTTTGATTTCTCTCTCAAACATTTACTGAAGACCTTTGAGTTGAATGCCTTTGGGCAGATCATTTAAATTCTCTGAGTTTCAGATTATTCTTCTGTCAGATGGACATAATAATGTCATCTTCATGGATTGATTTTTAGGATTATATGATATAAAGCACTTAACATACAGCCTGAACCCTTAACACACCATGCTCAATTTTTACTAGTATTTCCTAGGTCTAGGGACTTCTCCAGCTTTCATGTTGCCTGACTCTAGTTCTCAACCAGCTAGAATACAGAGAAATATCACCCTGTCAAGCTCTCCTTTGTTCCATGTTCCCTTTTTCTCACACTGGAGTCTTACTTACCCATTTGCCCCAATATTTCACTCAGGTTTCACACTCTAGGACTAGTTCTTGCTCAGGGCAGGAAGCACTGACTAAACAGGAGACTCAAAAGAGGTATGTAGCAAGTGCCTGCTGACTCTGATACCCTATACCTGTTACTTGGACCTTTGTATAGATATTGAGATACTTTGTCTTAAGCTTCTGACACCTTTTTGCTTGGAACCACTTCTTGATTTCCTGAACTTTTATTTCCAAGTCATCTACCTTTTTCTTTCTGTGCCTCCTTCCCATTCAAGCATGTGGTAGGGCTTCTAATCAAGGCATCTAGTGACAGATAATACCAGTCAGGAAGCAGAAAGAAAAAGATGTCTTCCAGGCTTTGATTTCTAAAAGCTCAAACTCATCCCAGTGACTCTGAGAGAACTTTTTAATTACGGAGCAGTACATATTTTTCTTATTTCACCATATTAGGGAGAAAAAAAACAAGGGGAGGGAAGATCCCAAGAGAACATCCAGACCCGAGGAGGCCATAGCAGGCCATGAGAAGTTGTCTGTAAGAAGACACCACAAGAGCTGTTGTTTGAGCAACAAGGCAGAAGTCAGAGCTGATGCATTCATCCTACCTCCAAGTTCAGAGGATGAGGTTTGTCTCCACCTGTTGTGGGACACACCCTCCTCAATGTGATCTTGAGATAAGCCTCTCTCATCTCTCTTTTAGGACAGTTATCCTCTCTCTTTCCTCTCTTTTCAATATTATTGTCTTTACTGTCTCCTTTCCCCCACTTTGTAAGCGTATTGAAGTCCCATAAACAAAATTGGATAAATCTGAGTTCAGGTTTGACCATGTTGATGTTGCTGTGCCTGTGGAACCCCTGACTTGAGATGTACAACAGGCTGTAATTTAATCACCAAAACAAGATTTCATTTTATCTTCCACTCTAGCCACTGCTTTTCTTACTTTTTTAACATTCTATGATTTCATTCATGCTCTCCTTCTTCCTTCAAATTTATCATCTAGTGGCTTAAAATTTTCTTAGAGGAGAGGATGCTTCAGTCCTTAGTGGACATTTTTGTTGTCTTTCACCCTACAGACAATGCTTTGCTTTTTGGATACTCTTTTCCTGAACCTTCTGTTGCATCAAACTCTCCAATTCTTACCTCGATTGTACTTTCTCAGTCTTAATAGTCATTCCTTCCTTTGATTCTCCCACTAATGTTAGTGCTCCCAAGTGTATCACTCATTCACAAACCATTACCACCAGCCCACCCTTGATTTGGAATATTATTAAACAAATTCCTGCTAGACTTTTTTTTTTAAGATTTTATTTATTGGGGCACCTGGGTGGTTCAGTCATTAAGCGTCTGTCTTCGGCTCAGGTCATTATCCCAGGGTCCTGGGATGGAGCCCCGAGTCAGGCTCCCTGCTCGGTGGGAGGCCTGCTTCTCCCTCTCCAACTCCTCCTGCTTGTGTTCCCTCTTTTGTTGTGTCTCTCTCTTTCAGATAAATAAAATCTTTTATTTGTCAGTGAGAGCACAAGCAGGCGGAGCGGCAGGGCAGAGGGAGAAGCAGGCTCCCTGCTGAACAAGGAGCCTGACATGGGACTCAATCCCAGGACCTTGGGATCATGACCTGAGCTGAAGGCAGACACCCAACCAACTGAGCCACGCAGGTATCCCTCTGCTAGACTTTTATAGTTAGATGCCCCATTGAGACATGAAACTTAACAGTCCCAACATGCTCTTCATCTTCCTTTCCAATTGTGCTCTCCCTTCTGTGTCCTTTATCTCTGTCATAGGCACGTCCATTCTCCTGTTATCAAAGGCAGAAACTGGTGATAACTTGATCTCTTTGATCTACTTTATTCTCCTTCCCCACTTATAATTAATCACAAACTTTCACTAATTTTGTGCCTACGTGTGTGTGCGTGTGTATGGGAATATATATGTACACATATATATATATGCATATGCATATGACCCTCTCCAGTCCATTTACCACCTCATGAAAAAAGTTGTCTGTCTACAGTACAACCTGTCCTTGTCATTATAGATTTCAAAGATTTTCCTTATCAAGACAACCTTTCAAAAATTATCCATCACTGTGTGAAATTTGAGCCCTTTGACATGCCATCTGAAGGTTCTCCATGACATGGTTCTTCCTGCCCCTCCTTGCCTTTCAATTCATCAAATTGCTTGAATTTCCCCCAAAACACTATTATGGTTCTTGCTTCGTGTCTTCATTCTATTCCTTCTAACTAGAATTCCTTTGATCCTTTATTTTACCTAATAACAATATTAGTCACAAATTCTTTCCCCTAATTGCTGCTGTATGCCAGGACTGTCCTGCCTATTTTTACATGAATTATATCTAATTTACTATTATTAGGCTCGTTTCAAAGATGAGGATACTGAACCTCAAAGAGATTAGGAAATTGTCCAGGCTCTATAATTTGCAAACTTAAGGTTTAAACCCAGGTATACTTAATGCCAAAGTCTATGTTGTTAAAACCTGCACCAAGCTGCCTCTCCTCATTTTAGTGTAGCTCAGGATCTTGGTTGGAGCTCATGCTCAATGAACTTGGCTCTGAACGGAAGATGGATAGAATCTGGCATTTGTGATGATGAGTATGTGCTCCGTTGTCATTGTAGGCCTGTTTGACCCATACATTGGCCTACACATATTCTCTCCCTGCAGCTTTCAGTCAGCTGTCCCTATCACCAAGGCATCTTGAAAATCAAAAGTATCAAGGTTGCTTGTAAAGAATTAGTGCTAGTCTGTTTATGAGCAGGCATTTCATGGTCATTATTTGTCCATATATGTCTCAAATGTATTAGTACAAGGATTATTTAGATTGATAATAACCATCATAATGACATTTGGGGGAACATACTTGATTTTTTCTTGTTAACTTATTGATTTTTATTTTGTTTTTTGGAAGAATATATTGATATTTTCCAAGAGACCTAATATGTCATATATTTCTGTAAGTATTTCATGGATATTGGAATAGAATCATTTATCTATTTTAAGGGTACAAAGTGAATCTACAAATGGATAGGTCTATTAGTTCAAGCTTGTATTTTGTGTTACTCAAATCCTCTGTACCAACACTCATTAACAGAAATATAATGTGAGTCATATACATAATTTTTGAAAAATTATGTATATAAAAAAATCAATTTTTTGATACATTTTATTTTACCCAATATATCTAAAATATTGTTCTTTCAATATTCATCAATATAAAAATAGGTAGATATTTTACATTGTTTTTCTTCTGTACTGTCACTAAAATTCAGGTGTGTGTTTACACTTACAGCATATCTCAATTTGAATTAACCACATATCACATGCTCAATAGACACGTGTGTCTAGTGGCTACTGTATTAGATAGCATTCTCTGTACCCTTATACTTTTCTAATCAATCTATTGATTTCCTAGAGAGGCCTGTAAAATCCCCCATTAATTGTGGATTTCTGTCAGTTGTACATTTTTCTAATAATTTTTGTGTCATAAGTTTTGAAACCATGTTATAGAATGAAAAAAGGTGGATTATGTTTTTCATCAATATGAAATGTCTACTCCTCGTCCAGTTCAATTATTTTTATTTGAGGCCTTGAATTTTAGTTTGATATTAATATTGCCACTTCTAGCTTTTGTGATTTTCATATGCTTATTATATTTTTCATACCCTGCATGTTCCACCTTTCTGTGTTATTTTTTAAGTATATTTCCTATTAAAAGAATAGGATAGGTTTTTTTTAACATAATCTGAGTTTTTTTTTACCTTTTATTTATTTTTTAAAGATTTTATTTTATTTATTTGAGAGAGTGAGTGAGAGAGAGAGAGCACAAGCTGGGGGAGAGGCAGAGGGAGAGAGAGAAGCAGGTTCCCTGCTGAACAGGGAGCCCGATGTGGGACTCGATCCCAGAACCCTGGGATCATGACCTGAGCCAAAGGCAGACGTTTAACTGACTGAGCCACCCACGTGCCTCAGTTTGGCATTTATATTTTATATAAATTTATATTTTTATATTTAAAAGTTATCTATAAAATGAAGGGATTAGCAGATGCTTAACCAACTGAGCCACCCAGGCACCCCTTGACCTTTTAATAGTACAATTTAATCCATGAATACAACTGTGATTACTAAAACAATTGAGTTACACTCACAATTTTATATTATGGCTTCTATCTGCTTTGTTACCATTTTTGTTATTTATCTTTTGTTAGATTGATTGACTTACCTTTGTTCTTTTTTTCTACCTAGTGATATGGAAATTTCCAATGTTTGTCCTTTTTCTAATGGTTACCCTTACCTTTTTAACACAAAATATATAAACTTATAATTCCCTATCTGTGTCTATAATTAGTGAGTGTCTCTACCCACTTAATGTGCTATCATTTCTTCTTCATTTTACCCTGTATCTACCTTACCCTTCCACCCAGCAATCCTTTCTCCTTCCCACCTATTTGTTTGTACATTATATATTAATACTTGTTTTGGATTAACTATGCATTTTGTTTGTTTCTTTGTTCATTACTCTTTCTTGCTTCCCTTCTTTTTTCATTTATTTTTTATTTTGCTGTGATATACTTTTTAAAAAATATTTATTCGAGACAGAGAGAGAGAGCGATAGCAGAGGGGAGGGACAGAAGGACAGGGAGAGAGAGAATCTTCAGTAGACTCCCCACTGGGCGAGCAGCCCAACATGAGGCCTGACCCTAGATCTCAAGATCACAACTGAAGCTGAAACCAAGAGTCGGCCACCCAACTGACTGAGCCCCCCAGGGACCCCTGTTTTGCTGTGATATATTCTTACTCCTTTAGCAAAGTTCTGCAGATGATCGACTTTGCAAATTTATATCTTTAATGCGCCCTTACATGTGAATGCTAATGTGGCTGGGTATAAAACTCTAAACTCCTTTGATCTCAGAACACTGAGCTCATTTCCCACTGCCTTCTAATGTCTAGATCTGTAAGGAATCTGATATTTATATGGTTCTACTTCTTTTGTAAATAAGCTGCTTTTCTTCCTTTTGAAATCTTTGAGAATATTCTCTTTATGTTTGAGCATCTGAAATTTTATCAGGATGTTTATCTGTGTATCTATTCTCATCTTTCTATCTGTCTATACATCTATCTGTGTGTTTATCCCATTCTTCCATTTTGGCTCTTGGTGAGCTCTTTCTATCTGTGACTTTCTTTAGCTTGAAAAAACAATTATCTTTTTTTTTAGTATTTTTATTTACTTGAGACAGAGAGAGACAGAGCACAAGCAGAGGGAACGGCAGGCAGAGGGAGAAGCAGGCTCCCTGCGAAACAAGGAGGCAGATGTGGGACTCAATCCCAGGACCCGAGGATCATGACCTGAGCCGAAGGCAGATGTTTAACTGACAGAGCCACCCAGGTGTCCCGAAAAAACAATTATCTTTTTAATTAGTCCTCCCATCACTTTCTAATGCCTATGCTTTGGAACTCCTTTAGATAGATATTGGACCTGTGGTATCATTTCCGACATCTCTTCATTTTCTCCATTATTTTTCTATTATTTTATCTATTTGCATTGTCTTCCAAAAGAGATTAACTTCACTTTACTTTCCAGATAAAAAATTTTATCCTCAGCCATGACTAGATATTTTACATTTTGGGGACTTATGTTTTTAATTTCCAAAATTCCCAATGCTATCTTGGTTTTTAATAGTTTACTTGGCATTGCAGTATAGTTTTATATTAGGACTATAATGTATTTTCAGATTTCTCTGTGAAGTAGAGTTATTTTTAAGCTCTTTTCTATTTGTTAATTTATCTCTAGTTCTTCTTGTATCAGTTCTGTTAATTGACCAAAACCCTTCCCTTTTATCTGTTTTCTCCCTTTTGGATATATGATGATTCTTCTTATATATACACATGAATTAATTTGGCACCTAGTCAATTAGAAAGAGACTGTATAGATTTCTTTGGTGTTTGGGTACCTCTGTTTGGCCAGCAGTTTTCCCTCCCCTGTATGGGAAAGGCTTTGTGTAAGTTGGCAGAAAGTGTGGTTCCACTTAAAAGAAAGCAAGTGATATGTTAATCACCATACATTACATCATTAGTTTTTGATGTAGTGTTCCATGATTCATTGTTTGTGTGTAACACCCAGTGCTTAAATAAATAAATAAATAAATAAATAAATAAATAAATAAATAAGAGAGCACATGAAAAGCAGAGTCGAGTTTTAGACTCCTACAATTTTCTGAGTAAGGACTTTTCTCTCTAGTTCTCTCTAGAGAACTCTGGAGTATTTCTCTCTTGGATGGAGCTTTCTTTTGTGTAATCCCTCCCTATCAGTTTGGGGATTAAGAGTTACGTCATTCTCTTTCATACTTTTTTCTCAATTGCTAACATTCAAAAGTCCTGTCCAGATGTGTTCACTTACTTTGTTGTGGACCTCATACGGCTTCCTCAAGTATGGGAATTAGTGACTAGAATGAATATGAACCCCACAAGATTCCAAACTGATCTTCATTTGAAGAGGTAGCTAGTGAAATAACTAAGATTTTGTGTTTTTCACTCTTGGAGTTGTGCTTTATTCTTTACAGAGGTTTGTTCATATCTGGTATCTTCATTTAATCATCTCAGCATCTCAACAATGTGGGTAGAGCAAGAATTATTGTTCCCATTTTGCCAATAAGAACTGAAATTCAGAGAGGTAAGGAATTCACCCAAAGCTGATGTGGTGGGAAAAAAAATCAATTTTCTACCTCCTCAGCCAGGGCTTTTCTTTACAACCCAAACTAGAGAATCGAGAAAGAGTAATACCTTGCTTAAAAAGCAATGTAATATAAACAGTTCTGACAATCTGAATTTCCAAAAGGAAAAAAATTGAATCAGAGTGACCTTTGTAGCTTTTCTTTAGAAGATAGAGCCTGGTTTAGAACAAGGTTGGAATAATAAAGAGGATGAAAGAAAGAAAAATGAGCTTCTAATTTGGGATCCCTCAGATTTCCGGAAATATGCATGATGACAATTTGCAGAGAACATAAAATTGCAAGCAGTGTGTGTAGTTGCAATTTTAACTTCCCAGCATTTGTCAGTTTTAAAACACAGCAATTTCAGTGGCATTCAAAGGATTGTCAGTGTTCATACATAAACTGATAAGCAGCTTTGATGTGGCTAAAGGTTTTCAGGATAATACAAATCTTTCCAGTTATAGATTTGGGTGAATTAGAGGAACTTTATATATGTTTCTGAAGTGTCTGGCCTGTGCCAAACTAGAGGGACCCTTGAGGGAAAAGGAACAAAGTAATTCAAACCATATTCTATGAGCAGATGGTGAGGCTGACTCATGAATATGTCTTTGGTTTCTTCCCTCTTTAGAGCCAGGGTTACAGTTGAGCATCCCCGTGATGTGCACAGCCTTCCTCCCCCACACAAGAGGAAGCTGACTTGGGGCCACTGCACCATTTTGAAAAGCAGGTAAAGCCATGGCCCGGGTACAGGGAACCAGGTTCACTGCGGGCGGTAGAGCCAAGAAAGTGAAATCCACGCGAGATAACAACTGGACCGCAGGATGCCCCATCTCAGCCACTACAGATGCGGACATAAGCTCCACCTCTGAAACTTGTCCATCTACTTCCTGTTTTGCTGACAATGCCTTATTTTTATCTTTCCCTTTTGCTCTCACCTCTTTTTTACTTTGGGCCTTAAACCCTCAATTCCTGTCTTGTGTACTACTGGCTGAATATTCACATTGCATTTATTCCCCTGACCCCACCTTTCTTTCCCCTTCCTACCCCAGGGTATGAAGCTGGCCTTCTGGCCTCATGCACTGACATTCCTGATAAAAGGCACTCCGGTAACTTTCTCCCACTCTCCTCAGCCTAGAACAGACAAACCAGGTCCCACCACCTCTCCAGAAACCTGTAGCCTCCCATTTCACATATATGCTCTTAGCTTGGCTGCTATAGCAAAGTATCATGGTCTGGGTGGCTGAAACAACAGACGTTTCTTTTGCATAGTTCTGGAGGCTGGGGAGTCTGATACCAAGGTGCTGACGGATTCAGTTCCTAGGGAGAGCTCTCTTCCGGCTTGCAGGGGGCTGCCTTTCTGTCAGGTTCTCACATGGCAGAGAGAAAGAGTTCTGGTCTCTCTTCTTTTTCTTACAAGAACTCTAATATTATCATGGGGAGCTTACCCTCGTGATCTCATCTAAACCTAATTGCCTCCCCAAAGCCCCATCTCCAAATACCATCATGTTGGGGGTTGGGGCTTTAACATATGAATTTGGGAAGAACACATAAAGTCCTTTCCATATGCAGAGCATCCTGAATCCCGATATCATCTCTCAAAGATGTCTCATTCTACTGTAGCCAGGTACAGCATCAACCACTTAAGTTATGAAGTGGGCTAATGCAACACAAGTCATGCACTTTCCGAGGTCTTCACAATGGTAGGGCCCACAGTAACCTTGTTGGCCTAGTTCTGGTCTTTAATGGAGGGAGGGGTATTGCTACAACAGAACTTGTATCTTTCAATATTTCCAAGTGATACAAGAAGCAAGCTGGAATAGGACTTGGGAGGCTGTTGTCTGGCCACCTTTGTCATCTGACAGAACATACCACCAGCCACTCCGTTGTGCTGGGAATATTCCTCTAAGTCTCTCTCCCGCTGTGGACTCGGAACTCCTGGGGGATAAGAGCCACCTTAGCAGCGTCTTGTATCCGTAACGCCAAGCAGGCAGCAGCAAGTTTTGTTTTAATGAATGGATAGACTGAGGAATAAAATGAACTCTAATGTAACATTACATTTTGCTTCCTTCCTTTCTTTCATTTTCGTACGAAACTCAATGGGCGCTAGAAGCACGTGCATTAACTTGAGGCCAAAACTTTTAAAAAGCAGGAACGGAGTGATTTTAAAAAGTAACCTTTAAATTTGTCCCAGTTCTAAAATTCTAAGATCCACATATAAAATTCTGGCCCTCTCGGAAACTTTTCTGGACAGACTATGTGGTGAAAAGAATGATGACAAAAAAGAACACTAAAGCTAGAACTGCATGGCAGGAAGCTAAAGGAGGACAGCTGAGGAAAGGTTGGTTAATAGTTACAGTAAAGATAATTGGAATGCTTTTTTATTGTGGTAACGTCTATATAACAAAATTTGCCATTGTAGCCATTTTTAAGTGGAGAAAGCAGTGGCCCCACCTATTTTCAAAATTCTTCCATTGCCCCAAACAGAGACTTTGTAACCAGTAAGAGTGCCCCATCACTCGCCTCCAGCACCATAACCTGTAATCTGCTTTCTGTCTCTGTGAACTTGCCTCTTCTAGATACCCCATATAAGTGGAATCATGCATTATTGGTCCTTTTGTGCCTGGTGTGTTCGGCTTAGCATCACTATTTTCAAGGTTTATCCATGTCATAGCATGTGTCAGAACTCCATCCCTTTTTATGGCCAGAGCTTATTCTATTGTATATGTATTCCACATTGTGTTCGTCCATTTATCTGTTGAGACATTTCAGTTGTTACCACCTTTTGGCTCTTCTAATATTGCTGCAATGAATATTTGTGTACAAGTATCTGTTTTAAGTTCGATTTCGGTTGTTTGGAATATATACCCAGGAGTGGAATTGCTCTGTCATATGGTAATTCTGTGTTGAGTTGCCTTGAGGAAACATGTCACTGTTTTCCACAGAGGCTACACTCGTTACGTTCCCACCAGTGATGCACAGGGTTCCAGTTCCTCCACATCTTCTTCAGTATTTGTAACTCTGTTTTTTTTATTATAGTGATCCTAGTATAAAATGGAAAGTGGTATCTCATTGTGTTTTTGAGTTGCATTTCCCTAGTGGCCTGCGTCTGGCCAGGAGAAGTGTGGAGCCTTTGCACTGTCTTGGAGAGCCTGTCCCTTGATCCCTCCTGCCCTCTTCTCATCTCAAGAATCCCTTGTATGAATTGCAAGGAGTGGCAAACTAAAAACTAAGTATATAAAAAGGTGTAATTATTAACAGCACAGCTTTGGGAGTAACCACACCTGGATTTGAATGCCAGCTCTGTCGCCCACTAGCTTTATGACCCTGAAAAAGTGATCTCACCTCTCTGAGCTTCAGTTTCTTTATGGGTAAGATGGATATTATAGTAGCTCTTTTGTAGGATTGTCATGAGAACAAAATTTAACTGTGTATTTAAGACCGCATTTCCTTCTCATGACAATCCTACAAAATCCTACATATTCATAATATACATCTATCGGTGCCTGATGTAGCACATTGCGCAGAGCCACTCAAAGATTGTTTCAGACTATTGTGGTTTTTGTGATTGTTGTTACTAGCATCCACAAAGGAGAATTTGCTAACCAAGCATGTTCCATAAAATTTATAAGCTGGAGACTTTTTTTTTGGTAAAACTTCTCTGACAGTGATATTAGCAGAGCTGACATGGGAAGAAAATTTGGTGGAATAACATTTCCAATGATGATTTCTAAAATCTCGTCCTAATAAGAACAAACACACACTAAGATAGAGCTTATGTGAAAATCCTAACATCTTACACTTAATGTCAGAAAGTCCTTCCAGCTATGCAAAACTTTTAATTTCTCTTTTTAATTCTAAGATAGTTGTCATAGCAACTGCCACACGCTGCTGCAAATGGCACTAGAGAGATGTGCAAATATTTCCAAAGAATTTTTCAATATGTTGCAAAAACATTATACAATATTTAGCAGGGAGGCTGCAAGTCACAGTGAAGGGGAGTCCTCCCTGGAGAACTGAAACTACTTAGCAAGGAGTTTTAAATGGGCACAGGTTCTGAGATATATATACTTGGGGGAGGCAGTGGGGGTGTTACCAGTTCTGAAAAAATGAGTGAATTATTGGGATCAAGCAATAATTGACTTAACAGGAGGCAAATGATAAAATGGGAACTGACAGAATGAGGGAACAATTTCTTCTTCTGTGTCGTCAGATTAGAACTTGCTCAGCTATTACCATCTGGTGATTAAAACACTGAATTCTTGTTATTTTACATTTGCTCTGGGGAAAGGTTGAACCCTTAGGGCCTGGGTACTGAGGCAAGGTTAAATAGACTGAAAGTAGCTGCTGGTAAGTGAAGTCAGGCTGCCATGGAAACAAGCCAGGATTTCAGCATTTTTTTTTAAAGATTTTATTTATTTTTGACAGAGAGAGAGAGAGTGTACAAGCAGGGCAAGCAGCAGGCAGAGGGAGAGGAAGAAGCAGGCTTCCCGCGAAGCAGGGACCCCGATGTGGGGCTCGATCCCAGGACCCTGGGATCATGACCTGAGCCGAAGGCAGACGCTTAATGACTGAGCCACCCAGGCGCCCTGGATTTCAGCATTTTATTGGCCAAAGTAACTAATGATTTCCCAAAGGGGACTGTGGGTTGTTTAACTTATTAAAACCATTAACCTATTAGAAATCTTAGCATCACTCAGGTTTCTAGAATCTGAACATACTGTGTTCACTGTGAATCTCGGGAGTGAAAGAAGGTGTTGGTGTTTCCCAAACTTAAGGACCACATTTCGCACATTCCTTTTGGAGAATTTTGAAAAGCTGACTCATGCTCCTTAGACACATTTTGAGATTCAAGGCTATGACCGATAAACAGAACCCAGAGTCTACCTCCTAAAACTCCTTCAAACTCTCTACCACTTCCCACCTCACTACACACCAAATACTGTTTTAAGGTGAGTTATGTAGGAACTTACTATATAAATTCACCAAATAATTTCCATAAAAATGAAGAGAATATTTTCTTTTTTTTTAAATTCATCTATTGTGTCTGTTATATACATTTGCCATTCACTGCCATATAACAGACGAGGTCAAGAGTCAGCAGCTTAAAAGAACAAACAAAAATAATTTCCCTTTCTGGGGGTCAGGAATCTGGGCAGCGCTTCACTGGGTGTTTCTGACTCGAGGTCTCTCCAGAGGTGGCATCGAGCTGGTGACTAGAGTTGCAGTCTCATCTGAATGTCCCTCTGTTTCCAAATTCACTCACGTGGTTGTGGCAGGCCTTGGTCAGTCGCCATGTGGGCCACTTCTCTGGGCTGCCTTACAACATGCCGGCTGTCTTCCCCCAGGGCAAGGGAGCCAGAGACTGTGAGAGAGAACACACTAAAGATTAAAGGCAGTCATTTTATAACTTAATCTCTGAAGTGTCATGCCACCACTTCTGTCATACTTTATTTATTAGAAGTGAGGCGATAAGTCCAAGGAGAGGAGATTAGACAAGGCTGTGAGCCCCAGAAGGTAGGGATCATTGGGGCCCATCTTTGAGAGTAATGCCTGTGTCCCAGGGCTTTCATATAAGCACTACCTTTTAGTCAGTATCTGATACATGCCAAGCCCTGTACTTACACTGTATATATGATTTCTAATCCTCACAGTGACCCAACATAACAGAATTATTGTCTCCAATTTGTAGAAAAGGAAAATGAGGATCTGAGAGTTTAAGTGATTACATACTTCATAAATAATAGGGACAAAATTTGAATACCCTCTTCTGACCCTGGTGTAATAGCTTTTTCAATCATGTCTCCCCCACTTTAGGTACGTATGTCACTGAATGTATTATCTAAAGATATATACTTGTCAAGCTCTAAAATGCAAATGGTAGAATTGTCGAATCAATATGTACAACTGAAACTAATATAAAACTATGTCAATTATACTTCAATTAAATATTTTTTAAGTTTTTTTAAATCAGTACAAGGAATTTCTAGTAAAACAGCAGATTTAATGTGTCTGTTAAATACACTTCCTTCTGCAAACCCACTAAATGGATAGTAAAGGGGGAAAAAGGGGCAAAATCTAAAAGTACACATACACATATACACAAGATATAGAAATAAAGGAATATGTAACAGTTTGGAAACTGGAAAACAGATGGACAAGAGAGAACCTAAGTGGTTGCAAGGAAGAAAGCCAATAAGGGACAAGCACATTCATTCCACTGAACCTCTGAAAATTTCAGGAATAGAAAATGCCAGGCCCTCTAAAAGCGTGGGGAAATAAGGGCCTAAAAATAGTGGGGATTAGTTAAAAATCTGTGGAAGAGGAATTAGATCTCCTGATGGCCTCCCCAGCCCTAAAAGGCAGCTGACAAATTCTTCCTCCCACCTTCCAGTGAAAGGTAGGAGGTTCACCTGATGGAGAAGTTGACCTACAGGGGCTTTAGTTCCAGGGACAGCAGGCACAACTGAGGCAGAATGAATGAATGAATGAATGAATGAATGAATGAATGAATGAATGCAAATGAAATAATAAAACTAAAAATGTAAAACATCTAAAAAGAAAACAAAGATTTCTTTTATTCTGTTCACTGAAAGTCTTGCCCTGAAATGAAAATTCATTATAGGTAGGGCTTTAATGAAGAGATATTTTAATTCTGATTACTGAATAATGTAAGGTAAATAAGAATTTTAGAAGTGATGGGTCTTCAAATGGAGAAATCTGTAATTATCAGAACGTGACATGTCAGGCAGAGGGAAATGGTTGAAGATTCTGCTACTGTGTGAAGTCTAAATGCATGCACTTAGTTTAAGAAGCACATATTACATGGGCTTCATGACCAATATTCCTATCAAATAGACTTTGTCAGAGAACCAGGAGTTTGATTTTCACTGGAATTGGTGTAAAGCAGAAAAGGAATGTTGTGTTTATCCTATGAGCTTTTCTCTGCACTTCATCTGATTGAAGAGAACAGAAACAAATTAATACTGTGCAGGAACAGAGAATGAGTTGAAAGCATCAGAGAAATGTGTTTTTCTGTCATCATCACGATCAGATTCCACCAGGGCTGAAATCATATTCCAGTTGATGGGATCAGTGCTGGCAGAGACCTGTCTCCCGACTTTGTAGACGGTGGGTTTGTGCCACACAAATAAGCTCAAAGAGTTCTGAAATATTTAGGAGAATATGTCATGAGTTGGAAAGAGAGTGCATATCATTCAGCCTAAGTTAAAAAAAAAAAAGCTTGACACAATTAACTTTCTTAATTTAATTCATTGTACACAAAACTCCAGGTTTGGGGAGAAGCCAAAGCAAAACTAGGACATGAGTTAAATTCTGACTTCTTTACCCTTCACTCATATCTCCATTGCCCCTGCTCTGCCCTCTGTGTCCCTACAAACTGATGCTCCAGGGGATTACATTGGGTTCTCAACAACTTACTGCTTCTGGCAAAAACTAACCTATTCTGAGTCCCATCCTCTCAGGTTCTCTTTCTGCTAGGACTTTGAGAAGCCCTTTGAAGAAAAGAATGTCTTAGTTGATAATGGCAGAATATTCTTCCCCTTACACAGGCAGCACAACCCTTGTAGAATAGACTTTGCTTATTTTGTAACTGGTGACAGTGACCCTTACTTGGGTAAGAGTAACCTACTAAATCTATTCCCCTCAAAGGATTTGTGCAGAGGCCAATGATTTGCTACCGAAGTCTGTATCTGAGAATGAGGTACCCCACCAGGTTAGCAACAAGAGAAAGAGGGAAAGGAGGTAGTCATAGCCAAAACCCCTGGCCAGGATTTAAAATGAGCATCAATGTTGTCTGCTACAGTATAACTGTTGTTGACAGAATCTTACAGGTAGCATCACATTTTTAAAAATTACATTATAAAAATGAGTGTTTCGGGTGCCTGGGTGGCTCAGTTGGTTAAGCGACTGCCTTTGGCTCAGGTCATGATCCTGGAGTCCCAGGATCGAGTCCCGCATCGGGCTCCCTGCTCGGCGGGGAGTCTGCTTCTCCCTCTGACCCTCCTCCCTCTCATGCTCTCTGTTTCTCATTCTCTTTCTCTCAAATAAATAAATAAAATCTTAAAAAAAAAAAAAAAGAGTGTTTCACTGGTAAAGAAGAGCTAGGACCTAAGGAAATTTTAATTCCCAATGATAATGTGATCTTCCCTAGAGGGAGTTAAAAAATGATGTTTTTAAGAATATATTATTATTTCAACGTGAAGACAATAATGTGTTGATGAGCTTTGACTAGAACTAATCTCATTAACATTAAAAAGTCTGGGGTGATATATAAGATTGGCAGAATGTACATAAATGATCAAAACAAACCGTACCACAGAACCCAACATCCAATGTAAACAATTCCAAGTGAGCAGCCGCTCAGAAGCAAGCAGCTCTTTGTCATTGTGTCCCATGCATGCAGCAGCATCCCCATCAAGCATTTAACTTATGTCTTAAAAATGTTTTCTTTCTTCTCTGTTCTATTGAGAGAGGGCTTTGAAAACCCCATGTCATCCTTGGGAATGTTTTCTCTCATTGACACACGGAGGTCCCTTCCCTTCCAGAAAGGAATGGGAATTTAAGAACTCCCTGAAGTTACAATTTGGTCCTGTTACAGGGGCAATGACAGCAAAGAGACCTTTGTGTCAGGGTCTTGAGATGAGCCCATCAGCAGAGGAGGTTTCATTAGAGGGAAAAGGAAGAGTGGCTTCAGTCCCAGAGGGAGAGGCACCTGACCCACTTCGGACAGCGCTCCTGGAGAGGCCAGCATCTGCTTGGGTACAGTGGCTGGCTGTGGGACTGAATGATCCAAGAACTAATAGATGTGACTGGCAGAACCAAAATAAGGGACACACTTGGTGGCTCCAGGCACGGAGGGATTTGCATCCTCACAGATTGCTGACTTCCTGCCCTGATGCAGTAAGGCGGATTCCCAAGCACAACTCCAGGGGGCAGCCAGAAGTCATGGCAGGGGCCAGCTTCCCCTCCCATTCCCACACTTGGGTATGGAAGTTGAGTGGATCTCACTGCTCATGGATTTAATAAGTTTGCTAGTTTTGTGACCCTTCAAAGGAAGATGACACCCCCCCTCCAAAAAAGAAATACTAAACCTGATGTCAAACTGATGTATCAAAGATTGAGCTTAATTTGATTTTTAAATCGACAGAGATGACTGCATTTGAACACCAGATTTTTATACCAATTAATACTTCCGTAATTATACCAGTTTTTGCACTTGTATTTTTCTATCTGAAGTAGAATGATCCCCATAGTAAGCATTTGATAGATCAATACATCCCCATGCAAAGCATGTTTCCTAATTCAATTATCACATTTCAGCTAATATGCATTATTAAAATGCTTGTCAGTGTCCTCCAGGAAAATACCATCAGGAACACATTCGTAGTTGAGCAAGTTGAGTTTGTTGCTTGTTGCAGGGAGGGAGAATGTACATCATTGAACCGGGGGAGGCTCAGGAAGAGGGTGTTAGAAAGGATTTACTATGAGATTTGAGGTCATGTTCTGTCATTTGGGGAGCATTTATGAAGTGGGGCCTTGTTCTGGATCAGATGCTCTCAGGAAGTGGGGGAAATTTTAAGTATTTTAATTAATCTTATCTGGAAGGAGGGAAGACTAGAAGAAGACAAAGCTGTAATTGATAAAGAAGCAGCAGTCGCTCGTATTAACCAAGACAGAGGAATGTTTGGTCACTTTTGTGGTTTGGACAACGTCTGTATTTTGTTCTGTGCTCAGACGTGATTATAGAGTGGTCGTGTTTTTGTTTTGACTCATCATGTTCATAGCAGCTTTGTCTGATGTTGATGTTTTGTGAGATTATGTTCAATAAGAGAATGCCAAGGCCAAGTGCAGGACAGCTCATAACAACACCAAGGCCTTGATGATAATACCCAGCCTGCTCCCAGAAGTCGGGGGCTGCTTTTCTCTTTCTCACATCTGTACCAAAGATATACCAATACTTAACCCAGAGTAGATGAGCTGGGTCATATATAAGCAAGAAAATCAGAAGTCAGGAAGCAGATGGATATAATCAGATAGAGAATCTGAACAGGAGTTGGCCAAAAACTAGAGGATGACGTTGTGGGTTGAATTGCATCCCCCTAAAAGATGTGTTGAAGTCCTAACCTCCAGGATCTCAGACGTGACCTTATTTGGAAATAGAGTCACTGAAGATGTGATTAGTTAAGCTATAATGAGGTCATACTGGAAGAGAATGGTCCCCTAATCCAATAAATCCAGTGGCCTTATAATAAGATGGCCATGAGTGAAGACAGAGACATACAGGGAGAACACCTATGACAATGAGCTGCAAACCAAAGAACACCAAAGATTTCCAGCAAACCCCGAGAAACTTCGACAAGGAAGAATTCTCCTTCATGTTTCAAAGGGAGCATAGGCCTGCTGACCCCTTCATTTGGGACTTCTAGTTTCCAGAAATGTGAGACAACACATGTCTGTTGTTTTAAGCCACCAATTTGTGGTACCTGGTGACAGCAGCCCAAGAAACTAGTGTAGATAGATGGGCAAGAATAACTCCTGACAGTCATATGGCATGTTATTGGATGAGACACTGCAAAGTGAAGGTGAGTCTAGCTGGCCTAAAGGGTCAGAATCAGCAGTGATGTGTGAGTCTAAGATCTGGAGAACAGTTGCCATTTGAGGCTATCGTAAAGACAATGTTGGCTGGAGATTCCTCTCTTGAGTTCATTTGAGACATTTCCTTTAAGGAATTGCCTAATGAATGCCAGGTTGCTGAGGGGTTTGCATGCTTAGAAACCCTGGGATGGGGAATAGCAGAGGCCCAACTGTTGGTGTCTGTTTGTCTTTCTTCTGCTGCTGTCTCTGTCTATCTCTGTTGTACCTCGGTCTCTCTCTCTGTCTCCCCCATACTTGCCCTCCATCTGCAGACTGTATACCCCAACATCCCCAGGCTCAAGAACCCATCACATCTGCAGCAAGAATCACAATTTAAATGCCTCTGCATCGAGTTAACCTCCCTGCAGGTCTTGTTTCAATTTTATGTCCATACTGCTACACCAGGGCTCCTGCTGCTTCCCTCAGTTTACATCTTTCCTTTCTGCCAAGGCCAGTGACTTCTCCTGCGTGACTGAAGGGTCCTAGAACCTCGTAAATTGTCCGGTGCATATAAGCTCTCAATAAAGGACAGCTTTTACAGGGAGTAGATTTTATGATCAATCTATATAAGATTGGAGATGATGAAAATGAGACTTACAATGCTGAGTGAACCAGCCTACGGTAATAAAACTAGGAAGGAGTGGAGCTCAGGCTTGAATCCAGATCTCCCGGCCAAAATCCAAGGCATTTTCCAATAGACTGAAGATTCCCGAATGGACTTTCAGTTGCCTATGACTGCATACGATCCAAGCACTAGCACTTCTTGGTAGGAATAGTTTCTAGGCCTTGGTCTCTCCTCCACTGACCCTCCTCACAGTTGACCAATTCCTGAATTTCCTATACTGAAAGCAAGATAGTGGAGCAGTGTAGATTGAACTCCTCAGCATGACCTCCACCTTTTGACAGGAGGCTCATAATCATATGTTGAAGAAAGCTGGAGTTCTAAGAATAATTTAAAGTCCACAGAGTTAGAGCCTAGTTATGTGATCTAACTATTCATACGAACTTAGGCTGAACTTACCACTGACTTTGAACTCCCACTATAGTAAACCACTTGCAAATCATTCAGCATGGTGTAGTAGACAGCTTCTTTCCCAGTTTGCCCTAAATTCTCACCCCCTTTCTTTTGGTAGCAAACCTCTCCCTATTTGCCAAATTGATAGGCACATAACCCAGGCTGGGCTAACTAATATTGTTTCTCCAACCTTAATTCAAAAGTTGTACATTTGACTCAAAATAGCCAATCAGAATTCCCCCATGGCATTTTTTTTTTTTTCAAACTAAAGCCAAGATGGAGAAATATTTTTCTGTATGAAATGCCATGAGCAGCTAGTGGCCAAATCTCCTGCCCCAAGGGGAAAGCTCCTCTCAGAGAAGGAAGCCAATAGACAGAGAGAGAGAGACATAGATGATGGAGAATCTGCTTGCAGTTATATCTTCTCTTCTTGAGGCTTGAGTTCCCAGCTCTTTCTTCAGTCAAATTTCAAGTAAATGAAATTTCAAGTGAATTTCTGCATTAGTTTCCTACTATTAACTGTTACAAATTACCACAGACTTAGTGGCTTGAAACAGTCTATTGTCTTACATCTCAGAAGTCCAAAATGAGTGTCACTGGGCTAAAATCAGAGTATTGCATTCCTTTCTGGAGGCTCTAGGGGAAAATTGGTTTTCTTTTGCAGCTTCTGGAGACTGCCCACATTCCTTGTCTCCTGGCCCTCCTGTATCTTTGAAGCCAGCAGGGGCTGGTTAAGTCTTTTTCACTCTGGTTCTTAGGCTTCTGCCTCTCTTTTCTCCATGTGAAGACCCTTGTGATTACACTGGGCCTACCTGGATGATCCAGGATAATCTCCTTGTATTAATTGTTTAGTTCATTAGCAAGCATAATCCCATCGGCAACCTTAATTCCCCTTGGTCATGTAACAACACACTCACAGGTTTCAGGGATTAGGATGGAGGTATCTTTGGGTGGTCATTATTCTGCCTACCTGCTGTAATTTCCAATAAAAATCTGCTTTTCTTCTCAAATTAGTTTTCTGGTTTTTGTCCCTTTCCACCAAGAGATTTGAAAAAACACAAATGCTGTGCCATTTTGTGCTTCACTAGCTTTCCCCTGACTCTTATGCTGGCTACCTTGAGAATGAATATTGATCTTTCAAGAACCTACTCAAGCTTCGTGCATGTATGTTCCCTAACTGTATGTATATTCCCTGACTTCTCCAGGTAAAAATAGGAACTCCCTTTCTTTTCCTCCTCTTATACCTCATTTGCACTTACCATGCTCCATTGAAATTATTTCCTTCCCAGTATATCTGTTGGGGGCCTATGATTTATTCGCTGGCAGGGACTATGAATTATTCCTCACTATAGCCCCAACATCCAACACATAAAAATTTACCTAATATTATTTGTTGAAAAGGTTATGTATGGTATGACACTCCTTTCAATGACTTTAAGGCAAACATTATTCTCAATTTGTGAGAAAAAATAATAGCTGCAAAGTTAGATACTAAATCTGCAAGTATCTTGTTTTTTCCAGAGAAATACTTTTTGTATATTAATTAAACAACCATTTCCCCCATAAGACTTTGCCTAAATACACAGGATTAGTCAGTCTTATGTTGGTCACTGTGTTACTGATCAAATGGCAAGGGCTAATCCAATTTAGTCATTTAAATGATTAAAATAACTAGACTGTGTGCAGGGTTGCTAAGGTAACAGCATCAGGCCACTTGGTGATCAATTCTTACTTAGTAATTGACCATTATGGTGGCTGACAAAATCAAATTGCAAACAGAAGTTGATTGATTATGTTGAGCAGGAATGAAGTTATGCAGATAGAGGCCATCTCTTTTCTATGATTGTCTCAGTTCCAGGGGGAACAACGTAAGCCCCTCTACATACAGATGTGAATGGACGGGTGTGCTCTGGACCTACTAGCTGGAACAAAATGTATCATTTCTTTAAAAATACAAAAAAAGGGGTGCCTGGGTGGCTCAGTCATTAGCGTCTGCCTTTGGCTCGGGTTGTGATCCCAGGGTCCTGGGATTGAGCCCCGCGTCGGGCTCCCTGCTCCACGGGAAGCCTGCTTCTCCCTCTCCCACTCGTGTTCCCTCGTGTTCGTGTTCCCTCTCTCACTGTGTCTCTGTCAAATAAATAAAATCTTAAAATAATAAATAATAAAATAAAAATACAAAGGAATACTCTTGGACACAGGGCAGACAAATACTAGTTGTAAACACTTGGGTGATAAATTCAAATTAGTTTAATGATTACATTGAAATAAATAATTTCAAATGTACTTTTTTTTGAAAAAGTTTATTTCAATCATTTATGGTGGGCATCCTACTTAGTGTTGACTTCAACAATTTAGAATACTAGCTGCAGGACTAGAAAACTTGGATCTCTTATGACAGGGTGAGTGATGTTCTAAAGGCAGCTTCCGAAAAAAATAGCATCCCTTCAAGGATCTAATGCCCAGTGATCCATCACGCCATCAAAGAAAAAATTTAAACTATTCAGATGATTTATATTCCAGGAGTATTCTGGGTGAAGATATGATGTTTATTTTGTTGGGAGGCAGAGCTATCTCATGCCAGAGAAAGCTGCCTGATGGCATCTCGGTGTCATCTTGGCAGATCATCATGTGTGCCTGAAACCCTTTTCCAGAGCATGAAAAGAGAGAATTCCCATTCCTCCTGGCACATGGGGGGCTGGGGGACTGAGTGCAGATCTTGATCAGGCAATTTTTCAAGTCTTGAGTTTGGACATTCTAGCACCCTCATCTAAAGAGCACCTGATTTCATTCTACATTGCGAATAACCCAGTGGAAATAGCAGCTGATCAGAGGATGAGACATTCGATTTCAAATCCGGTCAGCATGAACAAGCACTGCTGGCACATTGAGCAATTCCAAGGATGCCATTATAATCTATGGGAATTATATCACAATATAATCTATGTGAATGGCACCTCCTTGCGTTGTGCAGAGCATAACCTGCCCAGGTGGTCTTGTGTTCAAGGAAATGCATTGTACTGTTTGAAATATGAGGAGCTACAATCTAAATACCCTTCAGATGACAGATCACTAATAAAATAAATTATAGGGTATGTGTGCATGCACATGCATACATTTATGAATATATATATCCATCCCCTGCCTCCACCATGTATTAGCTGTGAATCCTTGGGCGACTTTCTCCATCTCTCTGTACCTTCATCTTCATCTGAAATGGGGATGATAGTAATAGAATCCACTTCATAGTCATCTGCAAGGATTAATTTAGTTAACATTAGTAAAACACTAAGTAGGAATCATATTTTTCTATATGCATTTCTGCTTATCTGCTGAGAAGAGCTCTGTGAGAATAATCAGGAAGCTGGCGTCAGTGTTTACCTCTGGGGGAAAGAAAAATTGAGTGAGATAGAAGAGGAACATACTTTCCATTGTATATCCTTTTGTACTGTTTAAAAAAAATTTTTTTGGGGGGGGTGAAATTTCTTCAAACTTTTTTTAGACATTACCAAAATTAGGTCAAGAAGTAGATAAGCTGTGCCCTTTGCATTTCTCCTAAAATGTGGTCCCTGTGGCTTCTCAGCTTCTCCCCCTGGAGTCCACAAGCCTACTCTCAGAACCCCAGGCAGCCCCACATCCACCCAGCACCTTCTATAATCTTGTTACCACCAACCATCGCAAACCTGCCCTATATCTTAGCCCCTCCAAGCCTCGGATGTCAGCCAATTTACTGACAAACCAATCCACCCTGAGCCTTCAATGGGAGGCACTTGGAGAGCTGTCTCAAAAGTTTCACATGGACATTGCATTCTTGGAAACAGTGCCCCTAATATTTTCATCGGACTCATTAGTGTCTCAAATAGTGAAGATTTCAGGGGAATCATTTGGCTCTCAGAACATATGTTAGCAAATTCCTATTAGCTGTGCTGAAAAATTATTCAAACCTAATAGGTTTGAAATGTTCAAGAGAAAAAAACAATCTGTCTCCTTCCTGAATAAGCTCTCAAGAAAGAGTTCTGCCAGAAGTGGCTTGCAAAATTGCAGGGCCTGCAGTTCCCAGTTTTTCCGTGCAACAAAGACCCACAGAGCAGAAAAGACAGGTCAGAATTTTGAGGAAATGACCAACTGCAAGGACCCCAAGAAAGACATAGGAGGAATTCAATCCTGATGGGAAAGTATACGTGTTCTAGACGCTACTCACATGCTCTTCCTCCGTGTGCTATGGCCGTGAGGATATAAATAAGAACAAAAAAATCACTGTAATCAGCCATTTTTTAGTTGATACATTTTATGTGTTATCTTTAGTCATGATGATCTTAGGGGAAAAAAAGGTGGTATCTCATTTTGTAGTTGGGGAAACCAAGGTTCATGGTGGGGGCGTGTAAGTAGTTTTCCTAAGGTTACGCATCTAGTAAATGGCATGGCTCTGCACACAGGTATTCTGATGCAGGAGCCCCTTCTCTTATCCACTAGTGCGTGACTTCAGTCTTAGGATGGACGTGGAAGTGTGCCACTCAGATCCTCCTTAAACAGAGGACTTCTACCCGGTTGCTGAGGGTGCTGTAGGCAGGTAGCCTTCAACACCAGCCTTTTGGAAATTGTACTGCGAAAGTGAGCTTCCCCACCTAAGGTGGCCTCTTTTGGGGGTAAGTCGACTCCAGGGCCTGCTGGAGGCAGGATATGTTGGAAAGGCCAGAGCTATTGTGTTAAGAATATGCAGAGTATGACCTGTCCAATGAGGCAGCACAAAGCCACTCACTCAGGGTTGGTAGGTGCCCCCCGCCACACCCCTGCCCCGCTTCCCCACCAGCTCCTGCTTTTTGAGGTAGTGGAAACCCCCTGGGTTATTTGATTGAAGGCACGGTTTCAGTACACCCACCCAAAGCAAGTAAAGCCACAAGGCTTATTACTTTCAAGTCCCCCCGCCCCACACCCCGCCCTGGCAGGAATGCAAATGGGAGGGTGGGGAGGGCAGCCCTCTGTGCCAGGTCACAAGCAAACATCAGGGGCGAGCAGGGTAGTAAGCACCTGTTACTTACAGGGTGGCGGGGTGGCAGTTGCTAATTCTACATAGCCACAACTCTGAGTTGGCATTTTATTTACTTTTTTAAAGATTTATTTGACAGAGAGAGAGTAAGCACAAGCAGGGGGAGAGGCAGGCAGAGGGGAAGGAGAAGCAGGCTCCCCGCTGAGCAGGGAGCCTGCCGTGGGGCTCGATCCCAGGACCCTGGGATCATGACCTCAGCTGAAGGCAGACGTTCAAGGGCTGAGCCACCCAGGCGCCCCCTGAGTGGACATTTTAAAAGGTGCCCTGGGAAAAGCAAGGCAAGAACTTATGGCAGGAACCCCAACTTGGGGTCTTATCTAAATGTCCAGATTTGGGGTGAGAGCAAGAGTGTCATAACATGAAGTGTCTGGGCAGCCAGGCAGAAGGGTTATTTTCTCATCTCCCAGGGTGCTAAATGCCCAGCCACTTCTCTCCAATGCAGGAAAAGCCTGGCGAGTCCTTGTGACCCTGGGCATTCTGTAGGGTTTGCATTGCAGCTTCACCTCTCCCTCTGCCCAGTACTGCTTCTTCCCTTTCCTTCCACAGAGGCCGATGCTCCCTAATAAACATCCTGCATGTGGCTCTGGTCTCCTGCTGCTCCTTCTTGCCTTTTACCTCCCAGCTATCAAGAGACACTTCCACATTCTCTGGTGCATCCTTTTCCCAGGAGGGTACCTTCCTACCAGGACCACCTCTGGCTCTGTTCCTTTCAGAGCCTCCTCCTTTCGACCTCTCCATAACCAGGGCTCCCATCCACCAGACTTCTGAACCTACACTTCATATTTCTCTGGGTGGGACCCAGGCCTTTGGGGGATGAACCTTAGTTAACATCATCCATGTCTCTGACACTAAGACTCCACTGCACCCTCTTTGATTCCACAGATTTCCCATCTAAATCTAGATTTTTTTTTTTTTTTGGACTCCTGAGAAGACTTCACTGTTTTCAGACATGGTCTTCCACCTACGTGTAAATTGAAGTTTTGGGTATTCTTTTGCCTATTAAAGCCATAGCTCTGATCTATGGAAGATTTTGTTTTCTCTCCTTGTTACTATATCTGCATTTTAGGAAGCTAGGAGGGGGAGGTGCAAATTTAGGCAGCTTCCACCATCCTCTCTAAAACCCAGAAGTCCTCTCCCCCACTTGAGTTTAAACTCCATGAAAAGACTGTCCTTGATTTACTGAAGTAGGCTTTAACCCTAGAACAGTGCCTGGCTCATAGTCATCGTAGTTGAAATAATACGATTAAGATGAGAAAAATTGAGAAAACCAACCTGACTTACGTAAATTCATACAGCTACTAAATCAGTGAGCTGAAATTCAGATGCAGGCAGACTGGCTCCCCTAGACAGTCAATAAATATTCGTTAAATAAATGAAGGAATGCCTTTTAAATCTAGAAAACATAGTTGTGGTACTATTGAATGGCAGTGTTACGCAGTATGTGTCCTGGTGCATTTGAATCCTGGGAGCCAAAGTCTTGGAGAGCTGATATCCTAAACAGGAGATTAGGTGAGGCTTGAGGAAGATAATAGTCCAAACAGAATCCACAATGTATGAAAGTGTGAAAGCCACATTTGACCTTATGGACGTCTGCCTAGCACTGTGGCACTTGGAAACTCAGCTAGGTCATTAGGAGGCAGAAAAGTAAGCTCAGCAGGAACACACATAGGACCTCCACTGACAACCTGGACCACGGAGCCTGCCAACTTTTCCACTGCTTTATACCGGGACAAGCAGTCGTGGAAACAGCACCTCCACAGGAGGAGTTCTGAGAAAACATTTTCAATGCTCAGAACTGTCATGTGTGAAGAGGTATTAGAAGATATCTGAAGAACAAATTGCCATGTGAATGGTGGCTCAGAATGGATATTTCTACGAAGATGCCAATTTTTTCCCATATTTCAGTTTACACAGAAACTCAGCCACAGTTCAGTACCTCTCTGACAGTTCCAAAGTTGGGTTGGAAGAAACATTTTGCATACAGAGGGACTTAAAAATTATGTAAAATTCTGCAACTATGGCACTTGTGAAAACGAGTAGATGTTAGTGTATTTGCCAAAATTTGAAAAGTCTGCCTGAGGCCTACCTTCAGGGGAAAATGCCTACTACTGAGTTTGAGAGGCCACCCAAAAGGGAGATTTTTATTATGGCCAATGGAAAATTCAACTATGAGAGTATATGAGAGGGCAAAAAGCCATCTAGTCAGTTGAAAGTGAGCAAAGAAGAGCAAATCCAGCTACTGGTTCCCTAATATAAAGGATGAAATATATTACGAAGACTCTATGTGTAATATCTTTAATATTAAAAACACTCCTGCAAACCAGTGATAAAAATATTAGATAAATTGGCAACTGACATAAAGAGGTGATTAAAAATTATGCACTAAAAGTAAACTCAGAAGATTTTTCAAACTGACATATCATTTAAGAAAGTGAAAAATAGCGAGAAATAGCAATGTTACTCTTTTTTTAATGCCGTAATGAACATACAGGTAATCCACAAATATTGTAATAATCTAAATACAAAGTAATCATTAGGTCAGAATTATTAGACCAAAGATTCTTAGGGCAAGGTCTGTATTTTGCTTTTCATGTATTGAATTCAACAGTGCTCTATACATATTAGGCAGATATTGTTAAATCAATTCATTTATAAATAAAATATCATTGTATATGAGAGTTGAAAAAGTGATTTGCCATACATATGAGGAAATACAAATACATTATTAGCAACATACAGAGAGCTATTCATGTTTTTCCTGTAATATGAACAATAAATCTCATGTATCATTTGTTAGCTTTAAAATGTAAAAAAAAAATGCAAAATAAAATATACATGTTTATATCTATGTAGATATATATCCTATATTAATAAATATTTTTAAACAATTAACAAATATTTTAAAAAATAAAACCCATGATAGTTGACAAGAAATCATCATTTTCATATATTTCAGGGGGATAGCAATTTGGCAGTATATTATAGTATTTCTTATAAATATTTCTTCTCTCTGACCTAGTGATTCCAATTCTGTGAATCTGTCCTAATTAAATAAATGAAAACACAGAGAAATGTATAACATAAATTAATAGGGACATTATTTATAATAGCAAAAAACTAAACATAAATTAATGACCCAAGATAAATAAATGATTACATAAACTGTGGTGTATTTACCTAATTAAATCCTTGAAAACAATATTTATGAAGCGATTTTAATATAACATTAGAAAATTCAGTTATGTTAAATAAACAAATCTTGTACATAGAAAAAAGGCTGAATGTAAATACAGAAAAATGACTAGTTATTTGTTGGATAGAACTATGCATGTTTTCCTTTCTATCATATCTGTACTTCTAACTTCCTACAATAAACTTCATTACTATTATAATTGGAAAAAATAATTTTTAATGCTTCATTCCTTCCAGCATTAAAATTACTAAAAAGGGAATACACAACATGAAGTCAAAACAGTATAAAAGTGTGTATTTCCAAATCCTAAGCTTTTCCTGTCTTCAGAAAAACCACCTACTGAGACAGAAACTGTCTGCCATTATCTGGACCCTGGCTTTGTGGATGGAGACAGCTCTATTTGTGGTGATGTTGTGACTGGCCAGTTCAGCCGATCAGAGAAGAATCATAGTTTAGTCTCTACATAAGCTTTTCCCCTAAGTTCTTTTCGCTGACAACCACCTCTGTTCTTGTGATGGGAGATCAGGCAGAAGATTATCACCCATCACCACCACTACCACATGGATTATCTTATTGTAAATTTATAGCACTGTGAGTCAGATGCTATTTTTATCGCCATTTTTATAAATAAAGAAATTGAGGCATGAAGCAGTTAAATAATGTTCTTAATATGCATAGTTAGTAAAGCTGGGGTATGAACTAAATCTATTGGTTCCAAAGACCTTATTCTTTTTCTTTCTTGTCTTTGTTTTTTTCTATCATTTATATATTTTATAATTATTATGTTCAATTAGCCAACATATAGTACATCATCAGTTTTTGATGTAGTGTTCAACGATTCATTAGTTGCATATAACACCCAATGCTCATCATAACATGTGCCCTCCTTAATACCCATCAACTGGTTACCCCATTCCCATACCCCCCTCCCTTCTGTAGCCCTCAGTTTGGTTCCCAGAGTCCAGAGTCTTTCATGGTTTGTCTCCCTCTCTGATTTCTTCCCATTCAGTTTTCCCTCCCTGTCCCTATGATTCTCTGTGCTATTCATTATATTCCACATATGAGTGAAACCATATGATAATTGTCTTTCTCTGCTTGACTTATTTCACTTAGCATAATCCCCTCCAGTTCCATCCATGTCAATGCAAATGGTAGGTATTCATCCTTTCTGATGGCTGAGTAATATTCCATTGTATGTATGAACCACATCTTCTTTATCCATTCATCTGTTGAAGGATATTCAGCTCCTTCCACAGTTTGACTCTTGTGAACATTGCTGCTATGAACATTGGGGTGCATGTGCCCCTTCTTTTCGCTACATCTGTATCTTTGGGGTAAATACCTAGTACTGCAATTGCTGGGTCATAGGTAGCTCTATTTTTAACACCAAAGACTTTATTCTTAATCTCTGTATGAATATGACCTTAAATTATAACAATTGCCACATATTGAATATTGTGTCAGACACTGCTCTGTCTTTGCATCAATTATCTCAATCTTTGCAGATAAACCCTGGAGATAGTCTTTATCCTCGTTCATATATAAATGCTGGATGATTGTGCAGGAACAGGCAAAGCCTCAGATTTCAGTCCCTTAACACAACCTAGGGTTGTCACCCCAGCACAGTCTGGTACAGGTCAAGAGGCTCTCTGTGTTGCTTTTCCATAGCAGGCAATTCAGGGATCCATGCTGCCTTCACCTAGCAACTCTGAATTGCTATCAGATCCTCAGAAAATGCACTGAGGATCTCAGGGCAGATTTTAGGGGCCATTCCTAGAAGTATTCATATCTCAATGGCCAGAACCTCTCTCATGCCTTCAGTCCAGCTGTCAGTGAGGTGAGTTAATATGGAGAAACATGTAGACTTTTCTTTGATATTTGATGAGCAGAAGACAGACTGCCACAGAAACAGCAGTTCAGAGAAGTGAAGTGACTCACAAAGCTAATGAAGAGTAGAGCCGACATTCCCACCCCGGACCAGTGGAGATCTGTGTGCCTGGGTCCTTAACCTCCAGCCACACATTCTCTGCTTCTCATGGATTAGACACAGGTTTTAGGAATGTTATCCCACAGGGCCTTCTATTTTCAAACTAATAGGTTTCTGCCAAGTCCCTCATTTTGACTCTGTCCCCCCTATTTCTCAGGTCAAAGACTGTGGTCCATTGTATTGTTCCCAAACCTTCATCCCCTCCCATAGAGGAAGAGTATGTATCTGCATGCACATAGCTCGCAGGGCTTCTGCATTGGTGGCAGATACTTCCTCAGCCTGATGTCAGGCTTAGTCATGTGATTTGCTTTGGCCAATGGAATGTGAGCAGCTGTGACGTATGCCACCTCTGAGAAGAATCATAAACGCAGTTGTGTGTTTAAACACTACATCATGTGTTTCCTATCGCACGAGAATGCCATGTCCCAAACAGGGGCTTCAACTTCAGCCTGGATCTTGAAGTAAAGACATGTTTAAGCAGGGCTATGGTTGACCTAACAGCTCATGTTTCATGTGCCTCAGAAATAAGCTTTCATGGTTGGAAACCACTGAGATTTGGGGGTCATTTGTCACCACAGCAGAGCTGATTACCACACACACACACTTCCTGCCTCACATCCTCCCTCTTGGCCACAGCTGACAGCTCGCTCTCTCTGGGGCATTTCAACCAGCATTTGAGCCTTCACCCACATCCTTAAGGATGCAATGTGCCACTTCTTTACGTGGATGCTTTCTTGGGTGATGACGACATCAGCTGAGTTTGATTATTCCTTCACCAACCTGAAACTCTGCTGATTACCTCTTAATTAAATACTTTTCCTATATGTAATTGCTTGATTAAATTCTCAGAAGGTTATCACAGGCTACTATATTTAGTTTGCAATTTCTCAAGATTTGAGCATCTATTTAAATGTCACCCACTGTTCATTGTTCATATTTTTTTTTTTTTGCCATTCTCGCTTTATAAATCTTTGTCCTGAAGATATATTCCACCACCCATCTTCTCTTGTAATGATCAGTGCATTCAAACAAGTAGAATCTTATCTTCATTTTTATGAAGGGCAGCCAGGTGGTTTTGACCTAACCAGCTCTGTATTTGTCCAATCTTCCTTCTGTTAATGCAAAGAAATGACAAACAAACATGTTACTATTGAGTATTCATTTCAGATAGCATCTTCTAAAGCACACACCAACACAACTAGAGATCCAATGTAAATAGTTTATCTCTCTTATAGCATATATAGAAAACTGATATTTAAACTGGTAAATTTTATGCTTTTTGATGTCAAGGACACTGCTACATTCATTTATTTAATAAAAAGGTATGTAGTGTCTTCTACACATATCACTGTGCTAGGCGTTGGAGCTGGAATGCTGGAAAAGACTTACTCACATCCCTGAAGGCCCTTATAGAGGGGGGATATAGATAGATAGGTAAACAGGGAATTTGAGTCCAAAATGTGACTGCTGGGATGAAGGATGTTACGGCTGCTATAGGATCACTAAGGAGAACCCTTCAACTGGCTGAGGCTCAGAGAGGCGTGAGAGAAGCAGGCAGGATTCCTTGCCAAACCCATGGTGAAGCTGGGACCTGAAGGAAACTATGAATTGGTGGGATGTGATGGGACAGGAAGTGGAGAACAAAGACAATGGTCCAGTCAATGGGGCATCAGATGCAGAGGCCTGGAGGCCAGGAAGTACACAGAGACTTCTGAACCTGAAAGTCATTAATCTAATTGGAGAACAGACCGAAGGGGTAGAGATGCATATGTGGAGAGTGGGGTTGAGATGTAGAGACGACTGACCATATAGGACACTGAAAAGTAAGTATGGTCCAGACCAAACTGAGAATTTTGTACTTCATCCTGGAAGAAATGGAAAGCTATTGGTGTATTTTTATCAGAGGGGTAAAATTATAAACTCCTCTTTTTAATAATCTCTCAGATTTCAGAAGGAAGAACAATTTAAAGAGTGGCCAGCCTGGTGACCAGGGAGAGGGATAGGCATTAATCTAGTCAAGAGATGACAGTGACCTGAAGTATGGAAATACCATTAGGGATGGAGAGAAGTAGGCTGATTCCTAAGATAAATTTTGACAGGCCTTGGTGCTCAATGAAACGAGTTAATAAATGAAGTTTGAGCCACATAAAGATTCTGAAATTCCCTGTGCATGTGAAACAAGAGATTAAATCTTGTTTTATATAGTGCTTGTGGTCGTGCTTGATTTCTAAAAATGCATAATGTAATTATCAGTCAACCATAGTGGTCAATTAACTGTTAGTGTCCATTCCTTATTATTATTATTATTATTTAAAAGATTTTATTTATTTATTTGAGACAGAGAGAATGAGAGAGACAGAGAGCACATGAGAGGGGGGAGGGTCAGAGGGAGAAGCAGGCTCCCTGCCGAGCAGGGAGCCCGATGCGGGACTCGATCCCGGGACTCCAGGATCATGACCTGAGCCGAAGGCAGTCGCTTAACCAACTGAGCCACCCAGGCGCCCCCATTCCTTATTATTGTGACTAAATGAGAGTCCAGTGTATATGTGTGAGCTGAGTAGTAACCTATGCAATTAATGGAGATTCATGAAGTGAAATTGTTGTGGGCAATCACTTGCAAATGATTTTGCTAGGAAAAAAATCTATTTACATTCTAATAACTCTCTGATTAATGGGAAATATAATAGAAGGGGAAGAAAATTCTTAAACTCTGTTAATTAAACCAACTAAACATTCCCAATTACTAACAGAATAGAATCATGGACTAATTTCACAGATATCTACCTAAAACATACGCAAGTCCTCAGTAGTCATGGCATTAAAGTAAACATGGTTAATATCTGAGGTGGATTCAAACGTTAATGAAATTTTACAAACATGCTTTTCAAACTGTCCTGTGTACATTTTAAGTAGTAAAGATATGGATAACTGAAGGATATGTTACTACATACTTTCCCTGAGTCGTGTCCACAGATAGAAAACTAGATGTTCACCTTATGTTATTGGATCCTAAATAACAAAGCTGGAAGAGTCTACTCTGTTTTATGCTTGACATATATTGCCCAGATCTGGCCTCATTTAGCAGATTGAGAAAATGATTTTGGAAGTTGAAAGCTATTTTCATGCCATGCAGTTTTTTGCTTCTTCCACCTGTACACATTTATGCAGGAGCAATCACTATTCACTCAATTGTACTTTGGAGAAAGTAATAAGCAATATTCACTGCAATGGTAAGAATAAAGTATCAATTGTTTCCTTTGTTCATTCCCTAACAATGTCATCTTGTAGATGGAATTACAGGGCTCATGCAACATTCAGAAACTGATGAAGGTGGAATTCAACATTTCTGTTCAGTTCACCAATCAAGGAAAAGATACAAAGGTGGCTGACTTGTGGGTCTGCAATCTGTTAGCTGTTTTAGGATGCCTGATTTTCAAATTCAAATTGCTACTGTATTTTCAATCTTTAAAAAAATATATTTTTTAAAGAAATAATGACTGCATACATCATGTGGTGGGATGTTGTACTGCTGAGGATTACAAAAGTACGCTGATGATTTATAAATATATTCAAGGAAAGAAATAGTTTTTGTTCCTTGAGTGTTATTCATGCATAGAGTTATTCCTTAAAACCCTCTTAGAGGTGAATAAAAAGCTCCAAACAGCAGTATTGGCCAGATTGTAGATTATTTGTGAGATCCTAGTACTTCAAAGTCATCAGCATGAGGATTCATGTACAGGACACTGTCAGCATTTAAGCTGTGTGTCATAGAATTTATCAAAGTTAAGTACAACTCCCTCCCTGACCATGGTCTTACTTTGATTCCTATAATTTCTGTAAAAGAAAAGTTTTCCTAATCCTATATTTCCTATTCGAGATACCACAAGGAAACATTTGCATGCCCACACTGCTTCCAAAACTTGGCCAGAGCTGGGTTTTTATTTTCCCAAGGTATGATCAGTCCTGGATCCTTGGCTGCAGTGTTTCACTCGGCATTAGGGTAGACCATGGGGGATTTTGCCCATTAGACACAGCTGAACTCTGTAACAAGACTGGCCAACTGCTTCTGTTCTTAAACCCACACTAGGCAGAATTTGTGTTCCTGTGGTACAGAGACCACATGATTAATATTTCAAACCTAGGTACTTTTGAAAATGATAAAGGGAGTCACTATTAATAATTTCATCAGAACAACAGGTAGAAACCAGGCCATCCTGGGCAAACTGAGACATTTCATCACCTTCATCTAGGCTGACATTTAATCATCACTATCTTAGCTCATTTGGGACACTAAAGGATAAGTTCTCCTGCCTATTCTCTAACTAAATATAGAAGATAATAAGTGTTTCAATTGGTGACATCCCTACATAGATGTAAGGGCAAATTTATTATGACTACTTTTTATAATTTCCCTCAATTCAAGCAAATTGAGAAATGAAGAGGCTACAGATCATAGCAATGTTCCATGAATTTTGTATAATTGGGCTTTGGATAAAAATTCAAGCACTAGATAATGTCAGGTTACGCCTCTGAAAAATGCTCAGAGTACATGTATTCTATACTGCAGATTCTAGACAATTCCTTGGTCTTTAAAAATTGGTTAACAATAAAAAGAAAGAGGTTGATGTCTTCTGAAAATGAAGGCACCCAACCAATGTTTCTCTTTGTGTAGAGACCATGCCACTTTTCAATGTTGGTGAGTTATTTGGACAGGAACATTATATAACACAGCAAACAGTTTTATGTTGGCATTAACTAAGAAAATTTTCTTAATCCTGTGTTTTCTGTTTGAGACACTGCAAGGAAACATCCAAATGCCCACACTGCTTCCAAAACTTGGCCAGAGCTGGGTTTGTATTTTCCCAAGGTCTGATCAGGCCTGGATCCTTGACTGATCCTCGGCATTAGGGTAGACCATGGGTGATTTGCCCACTAGCCACAGCCTAACTCTGTTAAGAAGACTGGCCAACTGCTTCTAAGGGGGCAGATGCTCTGTCTCTTGACTGTACAGGGCTCACAGTTCCAAACACACAGTATGATCACAGTGATAATTATAGCCCAAAGAGTTTTAATATGGGAGTTACCCATCACCCTTAGATGGACCAAAGAAAAAGCTTAATGGTGAACAGATGAAATCGTCTTATTTGGAGAAATACAACTTTCCAGCAAATACTCCAGAATAATTGTAATGCAAAATATACTGAATGGCCCGACCTGAGAGACTTGGTGTGTAACTTGATGACATTCTAAAATATTTCTGGCAAAACTGTCGATTTCCGGTTTGAGTGATTGATCCCAAGCCATTCTTTCTGTTGATCTTCATTAGATAATAGGATGAGTTCATTTGCGAAATTCCTGCCAATGAAAATAGTTTCTTCGTTTAAAGGAAACCAACCAAATATTTCTTCTCAGCATTATGGAAGTATCTATTCTCATCATTCCCAAGTAGCTTCAAGTCAAGAAACAAGTTAAAAAGAAGTGAAACCTGAATAAATAGGTGCTTTCTATTTCTCAAAATTATTAGCTTATCTGTCAAGGGATGGTTTCTGATGGTTGTTTTTCTTAAGACCACATTAAGATTCACCCAAAACAAATGGTCTCATCTAGATTAGCTGTCAGCTCTGCATTTACTTGCATTATCTGCAGAACACAAGCTATTACTTGGTCGATTCACTCAAACAATGAATTATTTGAGGAAAGAAAGAAACTCAGTCAACCTGGTTTAGAGACATGAGTAATTGTTTGAGATGACCAGGAAACCGAGTGGTAATGAATAATCTGAGAGTCCCACATGCAAAAGGCCTCCGTGTATAATAGCTCCATGAATAAAAAGTGCTTCGTTTCTATGAATACCAAGAAACAGTGATTTAGTATAGCTGCAACTCTGAAAACAGCTAGAACCTTGTTTTTACATGACAAATATATGTTTTTTTAACTTGAGAGTTCATATTTGATTCCTTTTTATTTCAAGGAGTGTTTGCCATTATAAATTCTTAGCCCTATTTATCTCTAAATCATATAGGGCTGTGTTGTTTATATTGCATATGGTTAGGAAGGTAGGGGAGGGTGTGACATATAACTTAGTAAATCCCTCTCTGGAGGCTAGAGTTCAGAGACTGGGCAAAATATCAGCCATAGAGCAGTGTTTTTCAAACTATGGATTGTTACCCAATAATAACTCAATAATGGTACCCAATAATGGGGATGAGATCAACTTATAGGGTGGTGCTATGGACTGAATTATGTCTCCCTCTGCCCCAACATTCATATGGCAAAGCCCTAATGCTTAATGTGATCATATTTGGTGGAATTGGAACCCTTGGGAGGTAATTGGGTTTTAATGAAGTCATGAGGTACTAGTCGTGTCCACATAAGAAGAGACACCAGAGAGCTTGCTTCTTTGCTCTTTCTCTCTCTGTTTGTCTACCATGTGAGAACACAGAGAGAAGGCAACCATCTACAAGCCAAGAAGAGGGCCCTCAATGGGAACAGAATCTGATACCACCTTGATCTAAGACTCCTAGCTCTCCGAAATGTGAGAGAGAAATTCCTCTGGCTTAAGCCACCCAGTCTGTAGTACCTAGTTATGGTGGCCCAAGAAGACAAATACAGGTGGATATCACCTTTTTTAAAAATAGAAGAGAAGAGAAAATATATGTTTGGCAAGTATTAAAGACGGTAAAGTGATTTTTTTCAGCTATGTGAATGCATAGGTATGGGAACACAGGGTTACGGTGGCAGATGTATTTCTTCCTGCGGGATACATTTGAGAATGTTTGTGCACGTGACATAGGGAGCCTTATGGTACAGCAGATATAAAGATGAATAGGGTGATAAGACCCTTTCTCCAACAAATTTTGTTATCCAGATAGTTCAGATAACCATCAAAGTGACTTTTGTCAATAGAATCTCAAGGGCAAACTAAGAGTAAAATTCTCATAAAGTATCATAGGAGGAGGCTGTCTCATTGGCAAAGTACGAAATAAGAAGTCTTGGTATTTGGCACTCAAAATGGTTGAATGTTGATAGCAAATTGATTATTGGTCAGTTGATCCTCCTCACTTCACAGAGATTTCAGGCAGCTGCTTACTGGTACTTATACTGTATTAGTTTCCGGGGCTGCTGGAACGAAGTACCACAAACCTGGGGGCTTGAAACAGAGATTTATTATCTCATCTTTCTGGAGGCTAGACATCTAAAATCAAGTTGTAGACAGGGCCGTACCCTGTCTCTGAACCCATTGAGGAGAATCCTTCTTTGCCTCTTCCTTGTTTCTGGTGCTTGTTGGCAATCCTTCAAGCATCTTGTTTTGTAGAGACATCACCCACTCTCTGCCTCCACCCTACTTAGCCACCTTCTCCCTGTGTGGCTCTATCTTTATGTTTGCATTCTCCTCTCTTTTGAGGATGCCAGTCAGGTGGGAGTAAGGGCCCAGGCTACCCCAGCATGACCTAACCTTAACTAATCACCTCTGCCATGACTCTATTTCCAAATAAGGTCACATTCTGATATACTGGGGGCTAGGACTTCAACAGATATTTTGGGGGACACAATTCAACCCATAACAATCTTCCCTCTGCCCATCCCCAAATTCATGCTCTTCCTGTGTGCAAAATACGTTCACACAGCATAACATCCCCAAAAGTCTTAACCATTCCAGCCTCAACTCTAAGTTCAAAATTTCATCTAAATATCCGTCATCTCAAAAATCCCAAATCTCATCAACTAAATCAGTTATGGGTGAGCGTGGGATAGACATTCCCATTCTAACAGGGAGAAAGTGGAAGGAAAAAAAGGGGGTCACTGGGCTGAAGCAAGTTCACAATTCAGCAGGGAAAATTCCATCTGATCTCAAGTCTTGAGGATAATTATCTGTGGCCCCGTGTTTTGTCCCTGTGGCCCCGGGCAGTGATCCTGTCCTCCTCAGGGCTGGGTGGCAGCCCCGTCTCTGGAACAAGGAAGTGGTAGCCTCACCTGCTGGGCCTGTGCCTTCCCAGCGCAGGTGGTGGCAGCAGCAAGCCCAGTGACCTCTGCATCCATGGCTCTATCCTCAGAGTCATCTTTCCTTCACTTCTTCCCATGTCCGTCTCTTTCAGGCCAGGCTAGAAGTGCTTCTGCAGGCATAAGGTTCTCAAAAACTGTTTTAGTCTTCCGTGAATGTTGTAGGGAGCCACACCATGAGCCATCAGAATTTTCCACAGGTCTTACCTGAAAAACCCCATCTCTTTTACTGACTCCTGCTGAGGTGGTGGATTGGCCTACCCACTTTGGTAAAAGTTCATCCAGTTGCACTTTTGGGCCTATCTGAGAGGCTGAGCAGTTCCCAAATCATCAAGGGCTGGTTCCTTTTTGCTTAGCGGTTCCTTCCTCAATTGACCTCTTTCCTCTCACATTTTATTATAAACAGCATCAAGAATCCAAGCTACATTCTACCCTTTTCTTGGAATTCTTCTCAGTGAAATATCCACGTTCTTCTCTGGCAAGTTTTATTTTCCATCCCACAGACGAGTTCTCGAGTTCTCGTAATTCAGACAAGGTCTCCGCCACTTTGTAACAAGGTTATTTTTCCATCCAGTAACTAATAATCTGATCCTCATTTGCATCTGAGTCCTCACCAGAAGCACTTTTAATGTTCATGTTTACAACAGTATTCTGTTAGTGAAGATCTCTGTATTCTTTAAGAAATAGAAAGTGATCTGGATTTCTGTGTCTATATTTCTACCAACAGTCTCCTCTAGGCAATCTAGACTTTCACAATCAAGCAACTCAAAATTCTTTCAGCCTCTACCCACTGCCCAAATCCACAGCTACTCCCACAGTTTTAGGTATTTGTTATTAGGAAATCTGTATTAGTCTCATGAGCTGCTGTAACAAAATACCACAAACTGGGCAGCTTAAAAGAACAGAAATGTACGATCTCACACTTCAGGAGTCTAGAAGTCTAAAACAAAAGAATCAGTAGGAACATATTTTCTCTGAAACCTGTAAGGGAGAATCCCTTCTTGCCTCTTCTGGCTTTTGGTATTTTCTGGCAGTCCTTGGAATCTCCTGGTTGATAGATGCATCACTCCAATCTCTGCCTCCCTCCTCATATGGCTGCCTTCCCTCTCTGTGTCTCTGTCTCCATATGGTTTCTCCTCTCTTATGAGGACATCAGCCATATTGGATTAAGGACCCACACTACTGCAGTATGGCTTCATCTTAACAAATGACATCTGCAATTTTCAAATATTTTTCAAATAAGGTCATACCTGTGGCACTAGGGGCTATGGCTTCGACATCTTTAGGGGAACATAATTCAACCCAACACTGAAGATGTTGGATCACTAGCAATGAGCGGCTCCTCTTCCTCTTCCTTTTTTTCCTGGTAAACCCCAAATATCAGAAAACAGGATAAGTTATTTTCTATCCTTCACATAAATGAGTTTTTGATTCATTTGTCTGCTACTCTTAGATTTTAACTGCTCTTTCTGACCCTCAAAGTCAGGTGAGCCCTGATGCAGAGTCATTCTAACCAGAATTGACTTGTTGGTAGATGTTAACCAAGGAAGAGACGCTGTCCCTTATAAGGAAGACTTACTCTGTGGCAGTGTCTCCAAAGTATGGTATACCTGTGGTGGGCCTGAGTCCCCTGATCGTGGATTCCCCTGAGAGGACATTAAATGGTTCATTACTTCATGAGCTCTGTCTACTAGATAATAGAAATGAGCCAGGATAGTTATTGCACAGGAGACATTTCTTCACCTAAGTGGGTTGTGGTATTCTAGATTTATGGTGAGTGACAGAAGTTTCCAGGTTGGCCTTGAGTCTAAACCATTTTCTCTAATCCTGTTTAGCCAGAGATTTGCATGGGGATAGCAAGCATTGCTTCATATTAATAAAACCCAGTTTTCCAATATTTTTGAATGTATACTTTGTGGTCAGAGGGGGATGAAATGAGGAGAGAGAAAGAGGAAGCTCTTTTTTTACAGCAGAATTCTTAATATTATATGTGAAAGAAATGAAATAGAAAAATTACTATTTTCAATCATCATAATATTAATTGATTTAAGCAAGGTTCATTATGGATCTTAAAACTTTTGGCTAAAATGTTGATCAAAGAATAAGATGCTCTTATAATGTATCTCCTCATGTATTCCTACCAGATACAATAAGTTACTTTTTAGATAGAGTGCAATAAATTTTCTATACCATTCTTCATTCTCTACTGTTAAATCCTGCATTGCTTTCATTTTTAATCATATGATAAATCTAACATTACCAATAATGGCACCAAGTGACCCCATAAAATGCCAGATTCAATGCATCGAGGAAGATACAACATTACTTACATAGAATTTCTGCCAAAAAAGTCATTGCCTGGATCCAATTGCAAGGAAACCATCATACAGACACAAACTGAGGGGCTTTCTACAAAACAACTAGCATGTACTCTTCAAAAATACCCAATTCAATTCAAAGAAAGGCTGAACATTGACCTAGATATAAGGAAACTGACAAAACATTACTATTGCTAGTGGCTTACAGGAAAGGATTCTATCATTTAGTAAGAAATTTTTTAATCAGTTCCTGATTTTAGTTAATTATAGGGCTTTGGTGAGCAAAGGAATGGTGGCTAGCTCTATGAGGTGCCTCTAAGCAAGCACACAAAAATAATAAATACATATTCTCAAAAAAAATTTTTTTTTAATTTTTAACTGACATAATATTTGAAATTATTGTATTTTGAAAGAAATAGAACTGACAGCATGTCACAATAAACATATCTGCTATATAAATTGCAGGCATTCTGTGAAGTTCTTTCTAGGAAAAATCAAAACAAATAATGATGCATGTAAAAAAATATTAAATCAAGAAACAAAGAGCAAGGGGAAAGTTTTAGGAAAAGAAATAGGCTCTCTCCTCTCTCCCTTTCTTTCCTCCTTAAGTGTATTTATGTGGTGTCCCCCTATAAATGTGTGTGTGTAACACAAAACTGGCTCTTTGTTCTCAATTTCACAACACTTTCAGCCCTGCCCCTTCCCTAACCATATCCCAACCATTTCTGCTCCTCTTCAAGCAGCATTCCACAAGTGGGACCAAGTGATTCTGCTCCTACTGGAATCATCACCCCTCCTCCAGAATCATTCTAGCTCTCAAAAGAAAAAGAAGTCCCTCATTGAGTATTATTAAAGGGTAGTGTTCCAACAAACATAAAATTATGACTCTTGTATAGGTAGAAAATAAGTGTGTCAATGATAATTGTGAAACATTAATAAGGGAACAAGTAAGGTATTAGACCTGGTTCAAATGAAGATTTAATTTACAGAGATTTATATTCTCTACTGCACAAAATTCATTTGCATTGCCATGATCAGGAATTATTTGCACAGCTAAGAAGAGGCAATATTTGCATTAGCATCCATTTTCTACAAGTTAATGTCTTTCTCTACAGAGGTGTAACGTAGCCTAGTGAAAGCTAAGGGCACACATCCCTATAAGATTAGACAGTCCCCAGAGACTCCAGCATTCCGCTGAGTGGATATCTAGTAATCCCTTTGCCTATTCTAAAATCTTAGATTTTTCCTTACAGAATAATGGACAAAAATAGATGATTGATAGCTAGATAAAGAGATGATAGATAGGTAGATTGGTAGATTGATCGATTGATTAGGTTTTTTTCTAACTCAGAGGCTGCTGACAATTCTGTCTTCAGCTGTTCATGAGAACGAATTCACTTCATTCTTAAAGTCAGGCCTCAAAGATCTATGCAAGCAATAAGGATTTTACATACATCTTACACCGGGCCAAGGTTCAGTGCTCTCTCATAGTGAGTCTAATTTTTCACTCTTCTTTCTCCAAGGAGAATCAAAGGCATTTATTTCCATATCCTTAATGAACCTTACCATATTCTCATTCCTTGCATCATGTAAAATGCCTGAGATATGTGCCCTCGGTGGGCTGAAACACAAGTCTTGTTTCATTTGGTTTCATCTGATGTTATAGAATGTGAAGCTAGTCATATACATGAGGAGATTGTAGTTTGGAAAAAGTGAGCAAAGGTCAGAAATCCCAGTTAGTCCTGAAAAATAAAAAGCATGGTAGTAACCAAAAACTTATCTAAAGTTTGAGCAATGGGGAGGAACACAGAAACTATGAATAGGCCACAGAAAGATCTGGCTTTGCCTGGCACCAGTGCACATCTGATCATGTCTACATTAAAGATGGATGACAATGACCAATAGACGTCTCTATCCCTCTTAATCAGAATTCACTGAATATTATTTTCAGGAAAAAAAAATTAGTTTTGGGTCTGTCTTTTCCATGAGTCACTTGCAAAATCTAAGTTAAATCATTTTAGACTACGTTCAAAAGAACACAGTGGTCTGTTATTTTACTATAATGATTCTTTTTTATGAAATTATCTCTGAATCACAAACTCTATGCTAAGGAAGTCTACCTCTCTAGTTTATCTAATGCATCATACCTGAATCTTCTTTGAAAGCCTTATGGATTTCAGCCCATAGCAACAACAACAAAAAAAAACTTGGGGATATGTCTATGGAATTGGCCCACATTTCAAGAAATGAGAAGTTATATTTATAGGAGGAGAGTAATGAGAGTAAGAGCTCAGTTCTCTGTCCAGCTGAAAGTAGAAAGACATATACAGAATTATAGCATCTTCTAAGAAATATTTCTCCCCTTTGTCAGATTCTGGCTTCTTCTATAATGGAGGCAATCACTATTATTTGATAGAAAATTGTATTTGTGATGATAAATGTCTTTTCAGATACCTAATATTTCTCACTTTCTCTCGTTACTAATCCATCTCAATTTATTGCTTCATATGATTTAAAAAATATAGTTAAATGTGATGTTAATGAATCCTAGTTTGACTATCTTGTATTTGATCTATGGAATGTCACTTTTCTGAAACTGATTATAAATTAGGCGTAAGTGCCTTTTCTGAAGTCACAGAAATTTTAAAACTCTCATATTTGATTAGTGGTAAGTGACAGGTTATATTTCACTAAATTGTACTGATTATTAAAAGGATCAATCAACCTCCCTCTTTTTCTTCTTTGTATGGGCAGAGATTCTGAGAACTGGATTACAGTCTCCAGCCTACATTTCCATGGTGAGCAATAATGTAGGTAGATATGCCTAAGTATGCTCCTTGGGCCTTGCCCATATGTAGAGTGCCTCTGTGAAGCCCACATAGGGTGTCATAAAAGGATCAACAATGGGTGCTTCCTGATGCACAACTGTGACCAACGATAAGCACTTTCTACACTGGGAGGGAGATAGTTCAGATGCTACTAACCAGAATTTTTTCTATCCTGTACCCAAATGCAGCAACTTTATACTCCCCAATACACACACACACACACACACACAGGTAACATCACTCAGAGAGCATAAGTCAGAGAATGTGCAGTACAGGAGAGGGAAGACATTTCTGGTGTAACTGGTGGTTACGGCTGGCTTATAATAGAGCATGTGCGGCAAGACCAACCTTCCTCTTGTTCTTATACCAAAGAATGGTATTCTCAATTCTCATACAAGCTCTGTGAAGCCATAGGCCTTACACAAATGGTTCTTTCTGTTGGAACTAAAGAAATTGCCTAGTTGTGCAATCTCCAAAGATGCCCTCTGGAATATCTGTTCTTTTCCTGTATTTGTCGGGCATTGGGTGCTTTTATCATGTTTTATTTCTATTTCCATGATTTGGGGGGGATTAATTCCAAAATTATACTAAAAACAACAACAGAAGCAGTAGGAGGCACAAGTCTTGGAGTCTATAGTGGGCTCTGATGATATTCTTGCACCTGCTCTGTGTATCTGTCTTCTGCTTGCTTTGCCACTAAATACTCCTACTTCAGAGGTTTGCTCTGGAGAGAGGGAAGGTATTTGGGCTGGCCACAGACTAGCTGATGAGGAAGCACAAATTCTTAGCTCCTTTGCCTCAAAATAAAATCTAAATCTGAGGCTTCACCTAAAATTGCACCTTGCCTGGTATCTTGCTCATCCCCATCCTGCTTCCCTACTCATGGGGACATTTTCTTCTTAATCACTTGCACTCAATTCCTTGGCCAAGGTTCTGCTTCTGGGAGAAACTATTTCAAGCAGAGTCAGAAAACTTGATCTGAAACCTGGTTAGACTCACCAGCTGTGAGGCCTGGAGACCTATCATGTAACCACTAGGAACATCAGTTTCCTCCTCTGTTTAAAAAAAAATCCATCTCTCTTCTTAGTTTGCAAGGCTCTCGTGAAGAAGAAAGGAGGTGATATATGTGAAGTACTTAGCGTGGACCCTTGTGTGTAGTAGGCACTCAATAAATGTTAGCTGAATGTGAATATTTCCTGGCATGTCTTGGCTTCAACTATTTTAAAATCGACAGTATTATTTTTAGTTTTCCCTTGCTCCTCTCCAGCTGGTATGCTAGATTCATATTTATTGCACAGAATTTGTATATCTTTTTCCTGAGTTACGCAGCTCTTATTCCTTATTTTCTCATTGTGTGAAGCAGAATTGAATAGAAGACAAGATTCTTTAGTCACATGCCAGTGGCTTTGACCTCTACATGGGGCTGGATTATATGAATAGCTCTCCTCACCCATGAGGAAACTTAATATAAGATAACAAATGGACCAAAGAAATCCCAAAGTTCCTTTTGTTTCAACAAAGTGATGGCTGTGTCTCCTTATGAAAAGTGCAATGAAAATTTGGACAATTATCTGGTAAATTCGGGACCAAGAAAAGCTAAAGGACTTTCTCTCAATTTATCTCTAATTTTCTCCAGTTCATTACTTTTATAGATTGTGCCTTTAAAAAAAATATTTGTATAATACAATCCAATACAATCCTTGATACCTTCAGACCCTTTGTTCTGGGGAATAGCAAGAAACCCTTCCTTTATTTCTGGCATTGGCTTGTGTTCTGAGCTTAGAGCCCTGAAAGCTAAAATATACTCTGTGAACTTTCTTTGGGGAAAATTAGAGATCCATTTTCCAGTCTTTGAGGAGATATATCTAACATAAAATATAGGCATCTGAGCAACACTCAGTGGTTTGTGATCTTTTAGCAAGTTGCCCAGGCTCATTTGCATAATTGTCTTCCCTTTATTGCTGGAATAGCTAGGGACAAAATCAAAAGAAATAATTATTTAATATTCTCAGGTCATATAATTTGGAAGAGCTTAAGACATCCTACCAGCTTTGAAATGTCACAGTCCTTGAAATAATCATGTGTTTTGAATATGGGTTTTTAGTCTATGTAGGGGTGTGATGGAATTGATTTTTTGATTCTATTATAAACACTCTTCTCTTTATGAATTTTATTAGCATGCATTATTCAAATGTTATTTTTATTTACCTTCAGCTGTTGACGGGGAACATAAAAAAGGAAAGGTTTACGAGCATAAAATTGTATTTAAATTGTGATATAAACAACAAGGAATAATGTTCCCCTGTGAAAAGATAAAAACTTTATATTTCAAAAAAAATTATCACAAGACCACATTACAGTGGCTAAGTGTCTTGCCTTTAGTGATGGGATCCAAAACAAATGATAGAAAACAAACATTTGAGGATTGGCCATTATTGTTCTGGTTTGACCTCAATTTTTCACACAACACACAATTACTGGGATGTCTGATTTGGCCATTTTTCTCTACCGGCAAGGCAAATTTCCAGATCTTCTCAGGGAGCCAAAAGTAGCCCAGTTTGACCTGAAGTCTGCCTCTCCAGACCTCATCACCATGGCCTGGGCCATCCTAGTTTTTCTCTCATAAAGAGGCGGAAGACCTGAGTGATGACACAAGGCACCAGTGACTTTGTCCAGAGTCAGGATGGACAGCGTGAACAAGGGAGAAGGGCCTGGCTTGCAGAAAACCAAAGTTTTGAATCTTCAGGAAGCAATCCAGGAATCTATGGCCAATTAAGAGAGCAATTGCTATTGACATTTTGATTGGAATTGGGAAGTAATTGACAGTGATGTCAGTGGTGAGTGAAATCTTGTCATTATCTCTCCTTCTGTGTGGTTTTGTTTGGTGCAGCGAGAATGACATTATTTCATAGAAGGGGCAAGGTCTTCAGAATTCAAACAGACCAGAGTTCAGCTTGTACCTTTCTTCATTCCCAGTTGGATGACTGTGAGCAAATTATTTGGGTTCTCTGAGGGTTTTTATAAAGATTCAATGAGAAATATGTGAAGCTCTCAGCAGAGTAATATGTGCTTTAGACTCAACAAATATACACATTGATGTAGTTGATTTTTTTCTCAGCCAGGTTTATTGGATGGACTTCTCAATACCACTGTAGAAAATGAAGAGGTCATCCAGAATCAAATCTTGAATATGCCTCATTTTAACTTTTTCAGATATAAAATAAGGAGACCCTAGCTACACAAGGTGCTTTCACATACATAACCATCTTAAACTTGGAAGGGGAGGAGGATGAGGGGATGATAATGGCAATGTTTAATACAGTAACTAATAACTTAAAATTCACTGAGACCAACTCTGCCATACACTAATCACACATCCCAAGGTAGTTCCCCTTTATTCCAAACACCACACACACGTATCCACACATATACCCATGACTTACTTATTTTGTAACTAGAAGTTTGTACCTCTTTTTTTAAAACTAAACCATGAGATTTCAAAGAAATGACATGTTTCCATCATCACTTACTTACACATACACAGCCTCCATCGTCCTATGCTGTAAGTGGAAACGTTTGAGGAATACTTAATGTTGAAAAACATAGGTCATAAATCTCAGCAGTTTCTCTTTTTCTACTTTAAAATATTTCTTCTCTCCCTTTGATAATGTAGTTTTGCAACAGATTTCCAAAATGGGAAATTTCTTCTTCTTTCCCTCTTCTGTCACAGAGGAGGCTCTGGCCTGGAATCTGCAGTGGAGGTTCAGTGCTCTTACTTGCCTTAATACAGATGAGTTACTGAGGGAGACAGGTGCATCCTTCACTGAAATCCTTACTCCATCCCCAAAGATTCTGGTTGTAGGAAAAGTGGCTCTCTCTTCCCCTTTTCTAAAAGTGGGCAGATGCCATAGAGAAGGGAATAAGTTGGCAGTCTAAAGTCTCATGATGTTGCATGTAAATAAGCTATAGTCCTAGACTGATTTATCTTCTGGAGGTAGAAGAGAGAACAAGAGGTGATGGGGAAGGTAGGATATGAAAGGGTAGACATGGAGGGGTGAGCAGGCTGCAGCCCAAGAGTGGTCCCCATTGGGGAGGGGACAGCAAGCTGCCCTTGCTGGAATGGAGACAGGTTGGAGAACGAGGATCCCACTGAGCCTTTTTTCTTCTCACCAGCTGCAGACAACTGTGGTATTTATTGCAGCCTCCCACCTCGAGAGAGGACGTTGAGTTCTGCCTCCCCGGTGAAGTTGACTCACCTGTGAAACTTGGAATGTGCAACATTAGTTTTGAAAACAAAATCTTCTCCAGAGAAAAAAAGGATTTTCAAAGTTCACCTAATTCATCTTTACATATCACAGGAGGAAAGCTTTGCTAGGAGCTGTCCTGTAAACAAGTAGTGAAGCAGTATGAGGAGACTTCCACCTGACAGAAAACAAGTGAAAAGTTTTATGGTTCTAGAGCCTGGGGAGCCTTATGCAAATCTTCCCCTTCCCATACCCCTTTGAGAGAGAGGAAATGATATGACAGGCCCATATATGTTGAGGGTAGAGGGAGAAGCTGAGCCAAGAGGTGGCTGTGAGTCCTTGAATTCATTTTTCTCTGCCTTGAAAAAAAGAGAGAAGATGTTACAAGGGAAGCAAGTCTGGAAGGTTGTAATTGCTTTTCTTTCAAGATGGAAGATGGTCATGAGCTAAGGAATGTGGGTAGGTCCCAAAAGCTGGAAAAGGCAAGGAAACAGGTTCTTCCCTAGAGACTTCAGAAGGAACGAAACCCTGCCATACCTTGATTTTATCCCAGGGAGACGCATTTTTGAATTTCTGATCTTCAGAACTGTAAGAAAATGGGACACACAGTTGGACAAGTTAGAGCATCTTCATGGACCAAAGGCACTAAATAGTTCAAGCCAGGACTGTTGAAGACAGTTTGGATGCATGGTGATCACTGTGGCTGAGATGTCACCTTAAGACAGGGTGGCAAGCTGGTCAGAGTTCAGGCTCTAAGGTCGACTGCCCTGATTTGGCTACTGGCTTTTTCCCACTTCTTAACTATGCGACCCTGGGCAAATCTGTCTAAGACTCAGTTTTCTGTCTTCCTTGGTCTTCCTGAGAGAAAACCACCTCAGAGGAAACAGCCACACATTTAAATGCTGCTGCTGCTGGTGGTGGTGGTGGTATGTGTATGGTGGTGGGGGGTGGTATTTGGGAAGGGAATAGGCTGTAGAAAGGGCACCAGGAGTACCTGTGGCCTCACAGGAGACAGGCAGCTGTTGGTTCTGGTCCAATAAATGTGCCCAGTGAGGGGTCACTACAATGGGGCAGAATGAGAGCTTCAGGACAGATGGGCCATGCCTAATGACTGGTACAGGGAGATGGCTTAGCTCCCAGGGCACCATGCCTATGTCAAGAGAATGGGACACACATTTCACCAGCCATGTACACCAGGTAAGAGCTGGTCTCTCAGTGGATAAGGACTTCTCAATCAGAGGTCAGTACGAACTACAGGGCAGCACAAGGACCCATACACCCAACAGCTACCTCTGAATTTCAGAGGATATGCAAGACTTGCCATTCTTCCCCATTCCATCTTGGAGAAGGAGAGGATTTGGGATGAATACCTGAAAGGCAAACACAGCCTGGTAGGGAGATGAACCTTGAATCCAAAAGACATTGAACAAACAAGAGGAAACTAATCCTAGCCGAGACTGATATACATTGAATTGTTAAGATTGTTCTTCCCACAACTCCCAGTCCTTTGGAAGGAAGTCTTTCAGATTAAAATTGTATATGTAATTTTATATAATAGATACTGTGATATATATATCACCTCTTTTTTTAGACATGTAAGTATATAAAATGTTGACCCCATGATATCTGCATAACTTACATCTAGCAGTTTGCTTATCACATAGCACATGCTCAGAATATATTTGTTGAGTAAAAATTTCAGAGATTATGTAGAGTATATTTTCTTAAACCAAAAAACAAATTAACAAGTGACAAGTTACAAAAACATCATGTTCCATCTCTGCACGCAGAGGTAACTTCCATAGTTATATATGTTTCTCTATATGCATAATACATTCTTAAACTAAAGTTGAAAGCTAAAAATACGGTACAACAACTGATTGAAAGCATTTATAGTGGCCAAGTCAAAACATTTAATATGAAAGAATTAAAGCAATATCTAGAAAACAGAGACCCAAACTTTAAATACACCTCAATTCCACAACTATTTTGGGAAGACTGTAACATTTTGGCTTATATTTTCTGCTCCTTTTTTCAATTCTCTTATTTTTTTACTGAGAATTGGTCAGATGGAAGACAGTTTTGAGTCTCAGCATTGATTCTGAATAAATGGAATAAAACAAATTTTAGGCGAAAGCAAAGAGCAAAAGTGGGTTTAATATAATGGAGGTGATAATAACTTTTACATTTAATATGTTAACTGCAATCAACTGGCTCTTCCAATTTCTTTGTAAAGGAGAAATAAATTTCATGCAGTAACAACTCGAGGTTTTTAATTGTTTACACAAGAAGCATAAAGTGATATTTTTATGAAGATAAAATAAAACCTGATAAAGGTTATCTACACTATAAAATATCCAGTAGAAGAATTAATATTACAAACAAAAGCCTTTGCACACACACGATAGAACAGTAGCTAAAGTTCTCATTCCACACGAAGCTGTTTAAATAAACTAAAGGAAATGATAGTTCTAGTGGTGGACTTCTGTCTTGATCCATTAACTTATAAGAACAAGTTTAAAGAAAATAAAGCTCATGAATGGCACATTAATCTAGAATTGGTTGCTGGTTTGGTTGGTGTGTTTGTTTTTGCAAAATGAAATTTTCCCCTGGCACCAAGAAGGATGTCAGTCCCATCCCACGGCCATCTGGGCAAAGCCAGAGAGCTGCAAGTCATCACATCCATAAAATTGCCCCAATTCTTTCATTTTACTAAGGAACTTAATTTTACTATATTATCACTAAACTTTCTGTTCTAACAGTCTCCTATCTTATGATTCAAATAGGATAGGGAACTTTTTCGAAGGAGAAAACTGCTTCTCTTCACATATTTCAACTTTACCAATTCATTTGAAGGGTAATTTGGTTTCTTCCTTATCTAAAGTGATCCATCAGATCATGAACTGTTGACACTCTGTGCTGTCAAGTTATTTGGACTAGGTTAGCAGTGGGGTCAGCTTGCCAATGTAGAAGCATCGATTGACTGACAATTTTCCTCTCTAAATCCCCGGATGATCAATGTGCTACCCTACTGAGAAAAATCTGTAAAAATATCTTGTCAGTTGTATAACTCTGTTGCGGCCATACTGGCAAGTGGGAACGGTGGAGAGCATAACTTTGCACTTGAAGTTCTTTGCATACTGCTGTACAGATTTTAGGCAGCCATCCAGGATCCTAAAAGCAACTGTGGAAATAAACGCCTATAAGATCTATAAGCCTACAGAGGATTTGTTTTTCCAAACCTGCCTCTCGGGTTTCCTTTCTTTTGCCACTCTGTCCTTGTGTTCCCCCACATTCTTGACTATGAAAATAAGAACTTATGGCTGAAGTGCAAAAGACATGCAGCCTCATGACAACACAGTAACGTCCAAGGGATAGATAAGAGAACTCTGCAAAGTTGTCCAATAAGAATATTCTACAGAATTTAGATGAGATTTTGATTTTGAGAATTAGGGACTTTGATTTTGATTTTGATGAATTAGAAGGGACTTTGAGGGTCCTGGGATCCCCCTGGAAAAGGAAACCCAGACCCCCTCATTAATCCCTGCTCACTAGATGTGTCCAAGCTTGAGTCACTCAAGAAATCACTTTCACTGGAGACCATCCGATCTGGAGTCCTTTCTCACTGTTAAGAAACTCTTCATAGAGCCCAGGTGTTCTAGGCATCACCAGCCAACTGAGTGTGCAACTATAGTAATATCAATCCCATGAAACTCCTACTTGGAAGACTCCCCATTTCTCTTTAGTTGAAAATACTCTTACCCAGAGAGGAAGCTTAGCCTTCTGCAAGTATTTCTGAGAATCCTCCAAAGAACTTATGTACACAATCCAAAGGTTTCATAGGTCTCAGAAGTTGTGGGTCCTAGATACAGGCAGTCTCCCTTCAGATGTCCCCAGGTGAGCAGGCTGAAGGAGGCAGTGATATCTCAGCATATAAACCAAACTGCTGCCACTTCTGTCATGTTCCCAGTGTCACCTGGAGTCACTGATGCCCTCCTCCAGATCACTAGCCTCTTATTCTTTGTGTCTTGGAAGGAGAACTGTGACTTTGTTTCTTGAGGGGTAGGTACATCTCTCAGAGGGAGTTCCCCCAGCAGGGCCATTGAGATCTTACTGACATAGTTACGTCTTCTATGCTATCACCCTAGGGGCTGGCGAGTTGGAGGGCTGGAGCCTAGTTTTGTAGGATGTCAGTCACTGGAAGAAACCAGTGAAAACTTGCTTCTGGTCTGTCTACAAGGGGTACCCATGTGAGTCGTGGAAGGGCTGTCGGTGGACGCCAGGCAGTGAAGATGCCTGGATAGCACGTGCTATACCTCCCTGTTCCCTCTCCCGGAAGTGTCAGGAGAATGTTTACACAAAGTTACAAAGTGTGAATGCTGACTCACCGAAGGAGGATATCCCAGGCCATCCAGGAAGAGCTCAGCTGAGGCTGCGCATTTGGCTGTGAATGGCAAGGAAGTTTGGGTCACCTCTGGCTCTGAGGCAGTCTGTGCCTGGTGCTTGGTTGGGCAAATTCCAAACTCTTTTCCTCCAAACAACTCACATCACAGATGGGCAGTCTGGGCCTGGGGAAGCTGACTGTGAAGCAGGCTTCCTTCCGACAAACATGGCATCTAGGTAGTGGGTCCCTCAGAGAGTGTGCAGGAGACCTCTCTGGTAGCTGTCCCTCTAGGCACTTTTAAAAACACATGTGTAAGACTAACTATTGCATATTTTTGTTTTTCTGTGTGTAATCAGCACATTTCACTCTGTCTGTAATCAGAGAACCCTCTGATCCTAGGACCTGCCATTCTCTCTGCCCACCTGATGTTTGCCCTTGGCTATGCATGTGTATGTGTGTGTGTGTATGTGCATGTGTGTGTGCCCATATATGTGCATTTTCCACTCACCTTTCCTTCTTGGAAAGAATTTCACGTCTCCTCCACACTTTGGTATCTCTGCAAACCTTTATTCCTGCTAAGTTCTCTTTCTGACTTCAAGAGTCTCTTTGTGACTAGTCAAGAAACTGTAAATTAGGCAAGTGAGGTTCCTTCTTACCTTTAGAGGTCTGGCATTTTTAAATCTAATCAATGAGCATTTGTTTGGCACATACTTGTACCTATCTATGCGGTGGGCCAATAGACAATACAAAGAAATAAAATGTATGGTCCTTGCACTTGAGAAAACTATAGTCTACTTGGAAGAAATGTTTAGATCCAATAAAAAGAAATATATGATCAAGTACCCAGGGCTTATTGGAAACAATACTTGGTACAGGGTTTCAAAAGAAATAGTCTACTGGAGAGTTTTGGAGTGATCCAAAACCTTTCAAGAAAGAGGTGTGACTTGAGTTCAGCCATGAAAGTTGGCTATGGGTTTGACAAGACTGGATCATGTGGAAGAGCACAGCTTGAAGAAAGGGGACTTGGTGAGTTGCTATCAGGGTCAAACAGGAGTAGGACAGTGAGTCTACCTGACCCACACTGCCGGCAAAAGGAAGAGAGGATGAGTGGGTGCAGGGTCCCTTTCCCCCAGACCCACTTCTTGCCCTTCCTCTGCTCTGTCCCACTGTTTCACAGACCTTTGTGTCAGCTGGTTTCTGTGTCAGTTTGGCCAGTGGAAGAACAAGCAGGTGATTGTGGAGCAGGAGAAAGAAAGAACTCTAGTTATTTTTTGCTCTACTTCACTGTCCTGGGCATTGTCTCAGCAATGGTCATCTCACTCCTTATGGCTTCAGCTCCTGCCAAGAAGGCCTTCTGTGGGTTCTACTTGCCAACTGGTGACTCCAGCCCCTGGGCTGCTATAAGCCTGGCTCCTTCCTTTGCCCCCACCCCACTCCTGCTTGGGGTTGGCAGTGGCTTCTCACTGTTGCTCATCTCTGAGAGAGCTTACTGCTCCCTCTGTAGCCTTTTAGCCTCATCACGGGTGATACCAAGTCACTCTGTTCACTTTTAAATTCAGTGGATTTTTTCCTGGCTGGGTCCTGACCGATGTAGAGGGTGGATAGAAAATATTATGAGGAAGAGTCAATAGAACTTGCTGTTTGATCGCGTCCAGGAGCTGGAGACAATGACTAATAAAATATGACTCCAATATCATTGTAATCCATCATTTTCAGTGCCAGAAAACCAACTTGGAAGATAGAGTAGCGAGTAAGAAATGAGGACTGCTGTGGGCTTTTCACCAAGAAGTTGCTGTGAGTCTTGGGCAAGTTTCAGGCCATATATCTGTAACAGGCCATCAGACTAATCATCTGAGTGGATTTGAGGGGGGGAGGGAGATCTCATGGTTGATGACACTGTGAGTTATTTCGATAACGTAGGAAAAATATCTGAGTTCTCAAAGTCAATGTAAAACCAGAAGAGTAAGGATGAAGAGAAATGCCAGGAGACACGAGGGAGGACAAGAAGAAACTCATCAGTGCTAGAGACAATAACCCTAGATCAGGGGTGGCCCAAGCACAGCCTGCAGCCCACATCCACTGGCTGCCTGTTTTCGTAAATAAGGTTTTATGGGAACACAGCCGCACCCATGCATTTGTGCATCGTCTCTGGCTACTTTTGAGCTAGAACAACAGCATTAACTGGTGGCAACAGGTAACCATAGAGCTCTGAAAGCCTAAAATGTCTACCCTCTGACCCCCTATGGAAGTTTGCCGATCATGGCTCTAATCTCACATGTGGTGTCCCACATGCCCCTCCTGATGAACGCCCAACCTTTCAAAGCAGAATTACTCCCACTTATATCTGTGCTCTCGTGCCTCTTTCCTATGCAGCTTTTATAGCGCCAATCACATTGTAACATAATCACTGCAGAGATTGTGCTTTGCCATAACCGTGTCCCCACCGGATTACAGCAGATGCCCCCTTGTCCACCCGCTTCCATCTAGCCCCTGTGCAAATTGCCGGAATAATCTTTTAAAAACACACATCAGGCTATTTCAATGTTCAAATACCACCAGGAACTCCTATCAATTTAGGACCAAATTGCAATGCTTTACTGTGGTCTTGAGGTCCCTGCCTCCATCCTTGACCCCATGTCCTACCCAGTCCTGCTGCAGCCACACTGGCTCACTTAGGGTGCCCCCAAATATGCCAAACTTGTTCTCTCAGGATTTTTGAAATTGCTGCCCTCCTGCATGGAAACCGCCTCTTCCAGATCCTCAGAGCTGGCCACTCCCTGAGATTCAGATCTCAGCACAGATGTCACCCTCCCAGAGAAGCTGTTCTTAATAGTCACGGCTAAAATAGTACCCTCCCTACTCATTACGTATTAATTCACCCTGCTTTATTTTGTTCATAGCACTTATGGCCACCCAAGATTGTTTTATTTGTTTACTTATAGTCATCATTCACAGTTTCCTACAACACAAGCTTTCCAAAGCGAGGACTTTGTCCCCCAGATTCATTGTTGCATTTCCCATGTTTAGAATAACTCCTAGCACCTAGGGGCTCAATAAAGATTTGTTGAAAACATGAATTAATGAAGTGTATAAGAAGTATTCATTTATTTGTATTTTGCCTCAACCAGACTTCAAGCTCTTACAGGCCAAGGATCATGCAGTTGTTATATCCTTAGCACATAATATGGGCCTGGAATTCATTACTGTATTTAATAAATGTTTGTTGAACAAATAATTGAGCTTTTGAGCGAATACCTAAAGACAGTGACAATGCATGCAACCATAGAGAATTGATGTTTTGTCCTATAAATATGCAAACCACAATTGAATTAGTTTAAATACTAAGGTATTCTTATGAGATGACAGATACTGATAGCCTTGAACTTTACAAGTTTTGAAAGATTCCAGATAATGGTCATGGTTCCAATTTACCTAATTGGCCAATTATTTTTGCCTTCAAATGACAGCAAATGTCCGCCTACATCTTTGGTTTATTTGTAGTAGTAGGTGTTCATCCATAGGTAAAGCCTATAAATTCTCTCAATTGGTAAGAAACAAGATTAGAAACCTGGCATCTTCACAAGTGGTGCATTTCAGACCCAATCATGGGGTTAGATATCTGTCAGTATTGCACTGAAGCAAAATAAGAAAAGAGTCTCCTTCACTCTAACTTCTCTTTGATAACACTAATCATGTGTGTTTTTGTTAGCTCAGATTTGGTTCCAAATGAATAGGGAATAGAGTAGCCAGTTGAATGTCATACTCCTTTTCTTTCTAAGGTAATTTACCCCCTGAAGAAAGAGAAAAATCAGTATTTGCAGGTGCAAATCCATTCAAAGTCAGCTATCCCAAATCCAAGTCTTGTAAGTGAAGATGCTGTGCCTGGAGGCTCAGAGCCCAGCGATTGCAGCTAATTACTAGTGAACAAAGAAACTGATGCTACCATAAGAACCTTCAGGAGAGCCTACTTTATATCTGCTCCCACACACGTGTGTCCAGATGGGGGGCAGGTCCACGGCAGCACTCCTACAGTCAGAGAATGGGTAACTGTGTCCTTCGGGAGGCAGCTGCCAAGCCTGGCAGGACACAGTCACTTCGCGGGGTCACGGCATCCCAGCATCTGCTCCTTGGCTTTGCAGATCCAGAAAATGGAATGTGTCAGTGTGCTTGTACTTGATTAATCCTGGAATTTACAAGAGACTGATGTACGAAACCCGAGTGCCGGTTTAGCAATTTACACTAAGAAGTGCAACTGCCAAGCGGTTCAGAATGTTTATGTCAGCAGGAGAATGCAGCCTCCTAACGGCACAAGGAGGTACGTCAGAGTCACAAGTTGGCTGGGTGAGCGTGGACTGGGAGCCGGAGGAGGAAGGTGACCTTAATGACTGATGTCACGAGACCTGACATTGAGATTCACGTGCCCAGGAAGGCAGGACACTTGGATTCTCTGGCCAGTGCTGCAAACCCATTGACAGTTCTTGCTCGCTGGCCTTTGTTTTTCTAGATTCCTTGCTGGACACCCACATGTCTTCCCTTCACATACATTCATGCGGCTGAATAGGTTATGTCTCTTTTTGACATTCAGCAAGTCTTCATTGCTAACAGTGATGAGCTAATAATTATCAAGAGGTTATAAATATTAGATGTATGCTAACAACTCTACACTTAATTCTGTTCAAATGCATGTTTTGAAAACCCAAACTTGTTCCAAAATAATTGATATACTAGGGAACCATTTGAAAATACCATGAATTTCATTTGTTTATGATAGCACAGTTTTGTCTGGAAGAAATACTAGGTGAAAACAAAAAATTTCACTCAGCCGAAACCACTTAGGAACACCCACCCAGCGTACGTGCACATACTTCAGGTGCCTACCAACTGCCTCAGTTCCCCACCTGTCAGGAGGCAGCTCATCCATGTCCAATGTCACCATATGTCATCCAACTTCAGAACCCCCCACCCCCATCCACCACTCCATGGTAACTCGCCAGGTGTAACCCTGCCAACACCCAGTTTCACAAACAAATCCCAGGTCCTTTTTCCAATATAAAGCCATATTTACTGTAGTTTTCACATGGTAACCATTAATCATGTAAACTTGCATTGCCATTTTCATTAGGTCTTATTCTTTGTTTTAATGTGTGTCACCGAAGGCTTAGTGTTATGTCTCTGACCTCACTTTCTCCATGAGCCCTGTGGTTTTTATTGTGCAATCTTGCACAGTACAGTGCTCTTTAGAAAGGCCTATGTTGCGTTACAGCAGAGCTGACAGTACCTTCTGATCTTATTTAGTCTTACAAAAACTATCATTTTTCATATGAGGAAATTGAGATTCAAGGAGTTTGAGTAATTTACCCCACAACAAATAGCTGCTAAATGGTCAAGCAAAGATTCAAACCATCTGCTCCAGCACAGTATGAAAGCCTTGGGTTCCTGATTTGATATAGGAGCAGCCTTTTAAGATGGCTTTCACCAAGAGCTAATAGCTCTCCTTTACTCAGTGTAATGTAGTAGGGAGTGGTATGCCCTCGGGAGCCCTACTGCCTGGGTTCAGATCCTGCCTCTGTCATTTATGACCTGGGTAACAGTGGGCAAGTTCTGTCATAGGGTGTGTTGTTGCACAGTGGCCCAGGAACTCCCCTCTTGTAGCTCACCCTTTGCAATACAATTTGCCATCAAGAGGAAGATTTTATTTTCCTCACACCTTGACTCTGGGCTGGCCTTGTGACCTGATCTAATGAACAAAATATAGTGGAGATGACACTGGACCAATCCCGAGATCAGGGCTCGGGAGCCCGTGAAGGCTTTACTCATTCTCCTAGAATGCCGCCACCACCGTGTGCACAAGTCCAGACAAGCCTACTAGATAATGAGAGATCACATGGCTCTGTCACTCCAGTATCCCCCGATGACAATGACTGGATGCCAGAAATATCAGCGAGGCCATGATAGACTCCCCAGCCATCACTGAGCCAAGGGCGAATTTCAGATACGTGAATGAAGCCAGTAAAGATCAGGTGAGCCAGGCCCAGATCAGCAGAGTCATTATTTTATACTACTAGATTTGGGGTTATTTGAGAAAAGCCACCTGATGCATTTAACTTCTCTATACATCAACTGTCCAGTATGTAAAGTGGGAAGCATCATTGAGCTGTGAGGACTAAATAAGTATTCTAAATACTTAGAATAATACCTTAGGTGGTATTATTCTGCTCTGGTTATCCTGTATAACAAAAATGATGGTATAAAACAACAATAATTTAATATTATTATTTCTCAAGGTTCTGAGGGTTGGCTGGGCTGTTAGGTGGTTCATAGTTGGGCTCTCACATACACGTACAGACAGACAGTGATTAGGGCTTTGGTCATCTTGAAGGCTTCTTCACTTATATGGTACCTGGGCTAGAAGATTCAAAAGTTGGGGACTGGACCAACTAGAGCTCAGATATCTTTCTTTATCTATCTATCTATCTATCTATCTATCTATCTATCTATCTATCTAT